>NC_135801.1:6692939-6825798 GCF_964213995.1 Mustelus asterias | reverse complement strand
CAGGCAACCCCCCCCACACACACCCCCCCCACACACACCCCCCCCAACCCGGTTTGCTTGTTGTATTCCCCCCTATTGAAGCCCCCTCACTGCCACTAGATTAATAGCAGCCGTGACAGGATGAGGTCTTTATGTGGGCACTAATCGGTCATTCAAGGCCTTCAGAGGGCTTTGCACAGGGGCCCTTCAATCACAGATTAATCAGGGTGGAGCAGGGTCCCCACAAACTACCTCCTCACCGAATTAAATGCCCCCCCCCATCCCCCAAACTCGCTACAGGGGTAGACACAAGATTCCACCACCTCCAGGGGAAGCCCAGGGTGCAAACGTAAGGGAGTCACGAATAAATTCAACAGAAACTTTTCTCTGCTGCCTCTGTGCTGTCAGATAATTGGTCCTACCTCCAAGTCATCCCAACTGCCCTGCCTCAGCTCATTCAGAGCTGACCACAGCCCTGTCTTTGCTACCGCCAGAGATGATGACCCACAGTGCTCTCCAGACCAACCTGCCACTTTCTATCCTTCATAACTATCAGCACATCTAAGTCCTTGCCGTCTCTATCCTACCCCACCCCAGGTTGTTCCTCTCATCACAGTCACCTAAGAGCTTTAATGTGTCATATAGCAATACAGAACTTGTGTATTTCTGAAAAAAGAGACATGTTGTCAAAGCTTTTCATCTTGCACTTACCATATTCTTGCGAATTGTTCTGATGAGTGCAAGGTGGAAAGCTTAGACGTGTCTTCCTTTTTCAGCAATACTCTTAACTTGTACACAGACCACTCCATGCCCTTTGTTCCGCCCCCACTCTGCAACTTTCTCCAGCTCCTCTCCCAAAACTGGCATCCGGAAGGCAGCGTTCATTCATAGAAACCCTACAGTACATAAAGAGGCCATTCGGCCCATCGAGTCTGCACCGACCACAATCCACCCAGGCCCCTACCCCCATATCCCTACATATTTACCCACTAATCCCTCTAACCTACGCATCTCAGGACACTAAGGGGCAATTTTAGCATGGCCAATCAAACCTAACCCACACATCTTTGGACTGCAATTGGCTAACATGCCTTCAACATCCCAGGCCCGATTTACTCCCGCAAATCCCTGCATTTTCCTCTCCTCGTTTCAGACCATCTCTAAAGTACACATTCCCCTTGCTCGATTTGTAGCCATTTAGATAATAATCTGCCTTCCTGTTTTAAAGTTTATTTATTAGTGTCATGAGTAGGCTTACATTAACACTGCAATGAAGTTACTGTGAAATTTCCTGGTGCCTGTTCGGGTACACTGAGGGAGAATTTAGCATGGCCAATGCACCTAACCAGCACGTCTTTCAGACTGTGGGGGGAAACCGGAGCACCCGGAGGAAACCCACGCAGACGCAGGGAGAACATATAAACTCCACACAGACAGTGACTCAAGCCAGGAATCGAACCCGGGTCCCTGGTGCTGTGAGGCAGCAATGCTAACCACTGTGCCACCGTGCTACCAAAATGGATAACTTCACATTTATCCACATTATACTGCATGAATTTTGATTTTGATTTGATTTATTATTGTCACCTGTATCAACATACAGTGAAAAGCATTGTTTCTTATGCGCAATACAGATAAAAACATACTGTTCATAGAGAAGGAAATGAGAGAGTGAAGAATGTAATGTTACAGTCATAGAAGGGGGGGTAGAGAAAGCTCAACTTAATGCAAGGTAAGTTCATTCAAAAGTCTGATGGCAGCAGGGAAGAAGCTGTTCTTGAGTCGGTTGGTACGTGACCTCAGACTTTTGTATCTTTTTCCCGACGGAAGAAGGTGGAAGAGAGAATGTCCGGGGTGCGTGGGGTCCTTAATTATGATGGCTGCTTTGCCGAGGCAGCGGGAAGTGTAGACAGAGTCAATGGATGGGAGGCTGGTAATCAGGGATGTACAAGAGGCCAGAATAAGAGGAGCGCCGAGATCTCTAAGAGTTATGGGGCTGGCGGAGGTTAAAGGAATGGGGAGAGTTGAGACCATGGATGGATTTGAAACAAGCGATTTGATTTACATGAGACGATTGCCACATATTAGTTTGTCAACAGAAGCCAGCGGGGGCAATTGTGCAAAAAACGGTAAAACGGACAGTTTGCTTTGGACAGTTGCCACATCTTCACCAAGTTGTTTGTATGTTTGCCCCCTCAGTGCTTGAGACAAATGGGAAAAGTGATGGCAGAAAGCTGGGCCCACAACCCAGCCTCCCGGCTAACCGCCCTCCGAGTGAAGAAAACCTTGGCCAAAATGTCCGAGTCTCAAGATATAAAGCTCTGATGCAACAGCGGAATTCTGCTCAGTCCCAGAAACCCTCACCTAACACCGAACCCACGGCAGCTGGGAGAGTGACAGCCTTCCGACCCCTTTCCAAACTACCTTCCTATTTCTGAGTCATCTCAATCCCACCGCCCATCGGTGTGGTGGTGGGCTGGTCACCGAGGGAGAGATGAACTGTCGCAACCCCCGGAAATGGCAAAGGGAGCATCCACCGGACATTTTCTTGCTTGCGTAGTGTCGAAAGCAGCAGGTATTCAGAAGTCAACGCAAGGGGAGGGGGAGGGGGAGGGGGGTTGCATGTTTGCTTTCCGTGAAAGCTGCTCTCTTGGTTGTTTATATTTTTGAGAAGTATTATGCAATGAGAGACTCAAAAAGCCAACTCCAATCTGACTGGAATTGTACGTAAGCTGAGTGGGTAGCTCTCACCGTTACCACTGGGGTTTGGTGTTTCGCTGAGCTGAGCTTTCAGAGAAAGTGAGGACGAGAGACCGCACTCTGAACCAATTAAGAGTCTTAACACAAGTTCATTGTGAGGCAGGTTGCCTATATCTGTATACCCCATTGTGGATTCATGAAGATGTTTCTATTAGATTGTGTGCTTGGGCAATTCTCTGACTAAAGGGCAGAATCATAGAATCTCTCCAATGCAGAAAGAGGCCATTTGGCCCATCGAGCCTGCACCGACAATAATCCCACCCAGGCCCTATCCCCGTAACCCCAAGTATTTACCCTGCTAATCCCCCTGACACCAAGGGACAATTTAGCATGACCAATCCATGCTAAACTGCACATCTTTGGAGTGTGGGAGGAAACCGGAGCACCCAGAGGAAACCCACGCAGACACGGGGGGAATGTGCAAACTCCGCACAGACAGTCACCCAAGGTCGGAATCGAACCCAGGTACCTGGCGCTGTGAGGCAGCAGTGCTAACCACTGTGCCACCTTGCCGACAAGGAAAGTATGGCATTGACAGGAACCCACAGCGATGTGTGAGTTGGATTGTAATGTGTTCACCTGAATTATGGAGCCATGCGAAACCATCTTCAGATGGTGTAATTGGTCAGATTAAGTTGCCCGGTTAGAAGACAGATCTGATGGACATCTATGATTGGGCCTTTAACCTCTTCCTGAAGTACTGTAGTAAGTACTCCACTATATAATTGGTTCACCTGACCAGGTCATTCTACCTGGGACTGGAACCATGCCAACACCTTTCTGTTGAATGTATCTCCAACAAGCTTTACACTTCTTCGCCAGTCCTATTTGTGTTAGGGAAATAGTTTCAGCGGACAGAAGACTTAAAGAAGGATTCTTCCATTATAAAAGGCATCATTTCTGTGTTCCCATTGGGTGGGGGGGTTGTTAGCACTCTTGGACCTCATGACAGACAGCCATTGTCTCATGGGTTGACAGGGAGCTTACCTTGTGGATTAACAATGGTCTGGTCACTGGCATTCAGAGGCTAGCTGGCGAGGAAGGAGCTCACCACCTGCAGATGTTTACAGAGTAATTATCCTGAAAATCTCAGGCCCTCAAGAGGCTGATTATTTGCTGAGAGTCATTCCCTTTTGGAAGTTTCACCTCCATAGAATGGCCTCATGGAATCTGAGAGATGAAGTCCCAAACAATGTAGGGAGGGAGACGTGTCACAGTGTAAATAACCAAACTGTGCCTGCCCAAGTCCCGACCACTGAGATCTCCCCATCACATGTCACTGCTGGGTGCCCGTTCCCATAGGGGCACGAACTGTGCATGATTTCTCTTGTAATTCTTTATTTGCCTGATGTGTCATTTACCCTCATTGGCCCCCACGTGGTTTTTTTTCAGCATGGAAACAGGCCCTTCGGCTCAACTTGTCCATGCTGCCCTTTTTATTACCACTAAGCTAGTCCCAATTGCCCGCGTTTGGCCCATATCCCTTTATACCCATCTTACCCATGTAACTGTCTAAATGCTTTTTAGAAGTCAAAATTGTACCCGCCTCTACTACTGCCTCTGGCAGCTTGTCCCAGACACTCACCACCCTCTGTATGAAAAAATTGTCCCTCTGGACCCTTTTGTATCTCTCCCCTCTCACCTTAAACCTATACCCTCTAGTTTTACACTCCCCTACCTTTGGGAAAAGATGTTGACCATTTAGCTGATCTGTGCCCCTCATTATTTTATAGACCTCTATAAGATCACCCCTAAGTCGCCTATGCTCCAGAGAAAAAAGTCCCAGTCTATCCAGCCTCTCCTTATAACTCAAGCCATCGAGTCCTGGTAGCATCCCAGTAAATCTTTTCTGCGCTCTTTCTAGTTTAATCATATCCTTTCTACATTAGGGTGACCGGAACGGTAACACTGTATTCTAAGTTGAGGGGGCATTTTGGGAGATTTTCATTTATCGCCAGAACTCCATTTCTTTCCTCCTTCACTTTTGCGAGTTTTCTGTTTATGGAGTCGAGAATACTGGATGGATAATACTGAACTGTCAGTGTTGGAACGGAGTGTCAGAGACTGTGAGCAGTGAGCACCCTCGCTGGTCTGGACGATCGAAGGGGAGTTGCAGAGTTGAAGGTGCCTCTACTCTGCCACAACAATCCAGCTGTAACACCAACATCGGGAGGTGTGTCAGGCTACATTTTCCTCATCCTCACACCCTACTAGGTAGCAGTAACTAGTAGAGACCAATTTGTTTTAAAGTTTATTTATTACTGTCACAAGTAGGCTTATATTAACACTGCAGTGAAGTTACTGTGAAAATCCCCTAGTCGCCACACTCTGACGCCTGTTTGGGTAACACTGAGGGAGAATTTAGCATGACCAATCCACCTAACCCCAGTACATCTTTTGGACTGTGGGAGGAAACTGGAGCACCCGGAGGAAACTCACGCAGACACGGGGAAAACGTGCCGACTCCGCACAGGCAGTGACAAAAGTCGGGAATCGAACCCGAGTCCCTGGCGCTGGGAGGCAGCAGTGCTAACCACTGCACCGCCGTGCCGCCTAAGCACCTTGTGCTTTTTTTTAAGGCGAGAATAGATCAATTTTTTTTTAAGGCAAGGATGGATAAATGGTTGAACAGTAAAGGAATTAAGTGTTATGGTGAGTGGACGGGTAAGTGGAGCTGAGTCCACAGAAAGATCAGCCATGATCTTATTGAACGGCGGAGCAGGCTCGAGGGGCCAGATGGCCTACTCCTGCTCCTAGTTCTTATGTTCTATATTCTTTTGATAACCATGATGACTCGAGCTCAATTGGAGACTGATTTGCTTAAACCTATTTCAGACGGTGGAGAGATGGATGTCTTCACTTGGTCTCTCTGAAGTGAACTGAAAGCTCGGGTCACTCGAGGTGTTTCATTTTACCCAGCACCACCACCGCCCCCCCCCAACTTGTCCAGTCCCCATTGTCACCAATCACCGCTGATGTAAGACTACTGATAAATAACCTTTTCCATTCCTGTAGATGTTCAGTGTGCATGGTGGTAGGTATAAACAGCAAGAATGGGGCCAGAGAGAATGTGTCTCAGCTGCTTAACCTCCAGATAGATCACTGAAATAAACTTCACCACAATGTCAGTTCTGATCTGGGCTGAGGGTAATCCTCATTGTTACTTCAAGGAGGATGATTTTTTTGTTTGTAAATCTTCAACATTCTATATGTGCTCAAACAGTTGAACAAATGCCTCCCACCTACACGTCTGTACCCTGTAGTCAGTCAGTACGTGAAGCCATTGTGTCCAGCTTGTTCACAATCCGCGTAAGTTGGAGTTGGCTCTTTGGCTGTTCAGGGATGTATGTGCTTTCCACTCTGATAGGGAGAGGGAAGAAAGTAACTGTTCAAACATTGGAAGGAAAATGTTGAACTCTTGTGTGAAGTTGTGCCATTGCAGGGACTGTGAATAAGAGTGCTGGACAATCGAAAGGTCTGCTGCTAAGGAGAGTTGGTGCAGCAGTCAAAAGCACAAGATTGGGGTTTATTTGTGTGAATTTCTTGTTAAAAAACAATGGACAAACCCTTTAAAGACCTGTTGGGTTTATGCCTGAGCAGAATGTGCTCCCACAGTTCTTGAATGCACCTTTATCTTTCTCTGACCCGAATCCCCGTCCGGTTATTTCAGCCCTGCACTCCCTCCCTCTCTCCACACTCCACACTAGGCGATGGCCGAGTGGCATTATCGCTAGACTATTAATCCAGAAACTCAGCTAATGTTTTGGGGATTCACGGCAGCTGGTGAAATTTGAATTCAATAAAAAATATCTGGAATTAAGAATCTACTGATAAACATGAAACCATTGTGGTTCACTAATGTCCTTTAGGGAAGGAAATCTGCCGTCCTTCCCCGGTCTGGCCCATACGTGACTCCAAAGCCACAGCAATGTGGTCGACACACTAACTGCCCTCCAAGGGCAACTAGGGATGGGCAATAAATGCTGGCCAGCCAGCGACGCCCATGTCCCACATGAATAAAATGATATGTCCACACACTGCTGTATTGAAGGGAATCATTGCGTGCTCTGCAGAGAACTATCTGGAAGTCCACACCTCTTTTTCTTTTAAGATTGGTGAATGGTGACCAATTTCAGTCACGTATACTCTGTGTATTCACTGTCAAACCTCACCATCTGTTCCTTCCAATTCCTCCCCCCCCCCCCGCCCCCAATATCTGACCCCCCCACCCAGTGAAGCCAAGGCAGAACGTGGGTACGGGAGATATGCCAGTCCTGCTCAGTGGGCCTACAACATCGGTAACTTGTAAAACTGATGATGTGAGGGATCCAGGGTTCCCTCCCAACCCCCTCCCAAAAGAATGCGGGTGTTGGTCTCCGATCTCCGTGTGGCCGGGCAAGTTGAAATCGGGGACAATGTTGGAACGCCAGAACTTTGCGGAGAATGTGGTATTGTTGGGACGCTACACACAAAACTCTCTCCATTGTATAACTGGAAACAAAGCATTGTTTTTTTTACATCTGTACAGATGAGATTTTTTTTAAGAAAAGCTACACAGCTCACTGGGGAACAGTGCCTTATTTAAACTGTATATAGTTGTAAATCAGAGGGATTAGAATCCAGAATATTAGTTGTATATGCTATAAATATGTACTGTGTTTACCCATTCCCCTAATAAACAAATTCAGACAGTGACATTTGCAACTGGTGTCTGCGTGTGTGTTTTACTCAATCAGCCATATTTCTAACTCAGTGACAGGAAAGAAAAACTTTAAATGCACTTGTGATCCAGGCTGATTCTAACTGTTAGTTACCCTAATCCCACTTCCTGAAGGAACAGCATTCTTTTCATTTTTACATCTTCAACAGTCCATTGAGACATAAACTAAAGTGCAAAATACTACGGTGAGAGAAGTATGTTCCGGCCATTCACACCAGTAGGATTTTCCGCTCCCGCTGCAGTGAACGAAGTTTTGGCTGAGTGCCAAATTCTCTGTCCTCTCTTGCAGCCATGGCAAGATGTGAATGGCCGGAGAATTCCGCCCGTGGGCACTGGATAATTGTGCAGTTGCTCCCATTTGGTGAAGTGACGACTCACATTGGGAGAACATCAGAAATGCTGGTTAGTAGAGAATTCTAGTTTAAAGTTTATTTATCAGTGTCACCAATAGGCTTGCATTAACATTGCAATGAAGTTGCTGTGAAAATCCCCTTGTCACCACACTCCGGCGCCTGTTTGGGTACCCATGATGTACTTACCTTGCAATTGTGTCTCTGTCTATATATGCCGTGTTTGTGAACCTACCTCTACGCACCTGATGAAGGAGCAGTGCTCCGAAAGCTCGTGATTCCAAATAAACCTGTTTGATTTTAACAGACATCTTACTGTTCAGGTACACTGAGGGAGAATTTAGCATGGCCAATGCACCTAAGCAACATGTCTTTCAGACTGTGGGAGAAAACCGGAGCACCCGGAGGAAACCCACGCAGACTCGGGGTGAACGTGCAGACTCCGCACAGACAGTGACCCAAGCAGGGAATCGAACCTGGATCCCTGGGACTGGGGGGGGCAGCAGTGCTAACCACTGTGCCACCTTGGTTAGAAAATGTCAGATAACACAAAGTCAATAGCAGAGATTGGGTGGAGAAAAGGGGAAGTACATTTGTAGAGGGTGTCTGTGAGGGATGAATAGATGTGAGTGTAAGGATCGGCTGTTTGGATTGGGATGGGAGGGAAGTGTCTGGAGAGGGATGAGTGGATCAGCCGTGTGTGGTTCTGCAGAATGCTGCCTAGGAGAATGTTGGGAATGTCAGAGGGCGGGGCTAGGTGCATGGAAGAATCATAGAATCATAAACCCCTACAGTGCAGAAAGAGGCCATTCGGCCCATCGAGTCTGCACCGACCAATCCCGATGTGGAGATGTCGGCGTTGGACTGGGGTAAGCACAGTAAGAAGTCTCACAACACCAGGTTAAAGTCCAACAGGTTTATTTGGTAGCAAATACCATAAGCTTTCGGAGCTTGCTGCTCCTTCGTCAGATGGAGTGGTCAGACCACTCCATCTGACGAAGGAGCAGCAAGCTCCGAAAGCTTATGGTATTTGCTACCAAATAAACCTGTTGGACTTTAACCTGGTGTTGTGAGACTTCTTACTGGACCAATCCCACCCAGGCCCTACCCCCATATCCCTACATATTTTACCCGCTAATCCCTCTAACCTACGCATCTCAGGACACTAAGGGGCAATTTTAGCATGGCCAATCAACCTAACCCGCACATCTTTAGACTGTGGGAGGAAACCGGAGCACCCGGTGGAAACCCACACAGACACGGGGAGAGGTTGCAGACTCCACACAGTGACCCGAGCTGGGAATCGAACCCAGGTCCCTGGAGCTGTGAAGCAGCAGTGCTAACCACTGTTACCGTGCTGCCCATTTTGTGCCCTTCCCAGGTCTTTGATTTGATTTATTATTGTCACATGTATTAACATACAGTGAAAAGTATTGTTTCTTGCGTGCTATACAGATGAAGCATACCGTTCATAGAGAAGGAAAGAAAAGAGTGCTAGGGTGTGGAAAAAGATCACCTTGGTGCAAGGTAGGTCCATTCTAAAGTCTGACGGCAGCAGGGAAGAAGCTGTTCTTGAGTCGGTTGGTACGTGACCTCAGACTTTTGTATCTTTTTCCTGACAGAAGAAGGTGGAAGAGAGAATGTCCGGGGTGCGTGGGGTCGTTAATTATGCTGGCTGCTTTGCCGAGGCAGTGGGAAATGTAGACAGAGTCAATGGATGGGAGGCTGGTTTGCGTGATGGACTGGGCTACATTCACGACCTTTTGTAGTTCCTTGCAGTCTTGGTCAGAGCAGGAGCCCATACCAAGCTGTGATACAACCAGAAAGAATGCTTTTTATGGTGCATCTGTAAGGGTTGGCAAAAGTTGTAGCTGATATGCCAAATTTCCTTAGTCTTCTGAGAAAGTAGCGGCATTGGTGGGCTTTCTTAACTATAGTTTCAGCATGGGGGGACCAGGATAGGTTGTTGGTGATCTGGACACCTAAGAACTTGAAGCTCTCGACCCTTTTGAATCTCTTGGGACACTGTCTCCAGTTTGGAGGGAACGCACCTCTGGCCTAGGCCACTTCCATGTCCATCTGTTCAATTTGAGAGACTGGCCTCTTCCTCCCAGCTTGGATAACATCTCCTCACCTCAGCCCCTCAGCCAGAACTTCAGGAAAGACACCGAGAGTCAGGGGGTACAACCTTCCCGGATCTCCAATCCATTGCCACGGTTACCGAAGTCTCGGGATGCAATATACAGCTCATCCACTCCAACCCCTTCCAGGATTCCTTTAATCAGAAATCTTTGCAACAAGTTCAGTACACCATCCCACTCGTTCACCGAATCTGATTGGCTGTGAAATCTGGAAGTGGGATGCCAACATTGAGGCTGAGTAAAGAGCCACGGCAAAGACAGTTTCAGTAACTAACAGTTACCTAACCCAATGAGATATCCTAAAAGGTGTTATAGAAATGCAGTTTATTGTGGGACAATTGCTAAGATTTGGGACAGTTTTTTGTTCCAGGCTTGTACACACCACAACCTGCATCGAAGTTTCTTTTTGAACATCTTGCTTTTCGCTAAACCAAGTCCCACGTGTCAGAAGTGTAACATGTGGCAAATAGGCATCAAGTCTAAACAACAGCGCCACGGACCCAGGTTCGATTCCCGGCTTGGGTCACTGTCTGTGTGGAATTTGCACATTCTCCTCGTGTCTGCATGGGTTTCCTCCGGGTGCTCTGGTTTCCTCCCACAGTCCAAAAGACGTGCTGGATAGGTGGATTGGCCATGCTAAATTGACCCTTAGTGTCCCAAGATGAATAGGTCAGGGGGATTAGCAGGGTAAATACTTGGGGTTACAGGGAACAGGTCTGGGTGGGATTGTTGTCAGTGCAGGCTCAATGGGCCGAATGGCCTCCTTCTGCACTGTAGGGATTCTATGATTCTATGAACTTGAGAAATGAGTTACTTACTTTATAAATCGTGTAGCCACAATGTTGTAGCTTAGGCAAAAACCTTTAACGTCTGGGGCCTTGATTTAAAGTCAATTTATTATTGTCACAAGTAGGCTCTTGTCTGACATTCAGTCCTGAATGAGCCACAATTTCCTGGTGCAATGTAAAGCAGCGAAACGGGCTCAAGGCCTTTCACTGCAGCATCACCCAGAGAGACATAGTGGGACAGAGGCCAAAAACTCAGTCAGAGCGGAAGACTTTTCCAAGCATCGTAAAGGAGGAGGGAGTTGGAGAGATTTAGGGAAGGAATTCCAGAGCTTGGACCCAGACCACTGAAAACATCAATGCCAATGGTGGAGTGATCACATTTATTTATTATTGTCACAAGTAGGCTTACATTAACACTGCAGTGAGGTTACTGTGAAAATCCACTAGTCGCCACACTCCGGCGCCTATCTGGTTAGCACTGCTGCCTCACAGTGCCAGGGACCTGGGTTCGATTCCCAGCTTGGGTCACTGCTTGTGTGGAGTTTGCACATTCTCTCTGTGTGTCTGCGTGGGTTTCCTCCAGACACTCCAGCTTCCTCCCACGGTCCAAAGATGTGCTGGTTAGCGGCATTGGCCCGAACAGGCGCCAGAGTGTCCAGGAGATTTTCACAGTAACTTCATTACTATGTGAATGTAAGCCTACTTGTGACCAATGAATAAACTTTTACTTTACTTTATTCGGGTACACTGAGGGAGAATTTAGCATGGCCCAATACACCTAACCTGCACGTCTTTCAGACTGTGGGAGGAAACCGGAGCACCCGGAGGAAACCCACGCAGACACGGGGAGAACGTGTGGACTCTGTACAGACAGTTCATGACAACAGATCTTAGCCCTGATTGACTTACCAACATGTTCAATTTTAAGTAAGGCACGTGTTTTCAAAAAGGCAAACAAGCCAAAGATGGCTGGAAATGTAAATTCCGAGATTTTATTTCAGTAACTGTCTGGAAGGTTCCCATGTGGATTACACTTGACCAACGAGTCCAGAGAGACAGAATATTGTACCCTTTTCAGACAGAGACATTGCTGGACTGTAATCTCCTGCAGTTGCAGGGATAGTGAAGGCTGATTACCATCTCAGCAGAAACCATCTCCTGTGAGATACGTCCATAGAACATAGAACAGTACAGCACAGAACAGGCCCTTCGGCCCACGATGTTGTGCCGAGCTTTATCTGAAACCAAGATCAAGCTATCCCACTCCCTATCATCCTGGTGTGCTCCATGTGCCTATCCAATAACCGCTTAAATGTTCCTAAAGTGTCTGACTCCACTATCACTGCAGGCAGTCCATTCCACACCCCAACCACTCTCTGCGTAAAGAACCTACCTCTGATATCCTTCCTGTATCTCCCACCATGAACCCTATAGTTATGCCCCCTTGTAATAGCTCCATCCACCCGAGGAAATAGTCTTTGAACGTTCACTCTATCTATCCCCTTCATCATTTTATAAACCTCTATTAAGTCTCCCCTCAGCCTCCTCCGCTCCAGAGAGAACAGCCCTAGCTCCCTCAACCTTTCCTCATAAGACCTACCCTCCAAACCAGGCAGCATCCTGGTAAATCTCCTCTGCACTCTTTCCAGCGCTTCCACATCCTTCTTATAGTGAGGTGACCAGAACTGCACACAATATTCCAAATGTGGTCTCACCAAGGTCCTGTACAGTTGCAGCATAACCCCACAGCTCTTAAACTCCAACCCCCTGTTAATAAAAGCTAACACACTATAGGCCTTCTTCACAGCTCTATCCACTTGAGTGGCAACCTTTAGAGATCTGTGGATATGAACCCCAAGATCTCTCTGTTCCTCCACAGTCTTCAGAACCCTACCTTTGACCCTGTAATCCACATTTAAATTAGTCCTACCAAAATGAATCACCTCACATTTATCAGGGTTAAACTCTATTTGCCATTTTTCAGCCCAACTTTGCATCCTATCAATGTCTCTTTGCAGCCTACAACAGCCGTCCACCTCATCCACTACTCCACCAATCTTGGTGTCATCAGCAAATTTACTGATCCACCCTTCAGCCCCCTCCTCTAAGTCATTAATAAAAATCACAAAGAGCAGAGGATCAAGCACTGATCCCTGTGGCACTCCGCTAGCAACCTGCCTCCAGTCCGAAAATTTTCCATCCACCACCACCCTCTGTCTTCGATCAGACAGCCAGTTACCTATCCAGACTCGGGACACGATGAGATTGAAAGAAAGCAGTCCCAGTTGAAAAATATTTTTGTGTTGTATTCCAGGAATACAAGAAAAGGGGTTAAAAAAAATTCAACTACAACCCTGGCCTCAGTGTGCTAGTCTGGTGTGCAAGCTCTACTGTGCTGGCGTGTGTTGTATAAGTCGCAGCTGATGAATATTGACTAGGTGTCCCTGTGCTTGCAGGTAGAAGCTCTTTCTTTCTAGTCTGTGTGTACGCATGATGCATTTTATTATCCTTTTCTCGCTTCGAGTAACTAATAAACTCATTCTTTCTTTAACTCAAGAAAACCTGGTTAAATTGGTTCATTTTAAGACATAAATATATTTGGACTGGGAGAAGGTATCCACGAGGGAAGGGATCCTTTATGAATTAACCTTGCTGCGACCAACTGAGCGGGGGCGATTGAGGAAGGGGAGCCAGTTCATCTGTCCTCACCTGGGAAGAAAACAATCCGGGGTTATTCCGATCGGAATTATGACAAATTGAGGAACCTCACCCAGGAACTTGTAAACATTTTACATTTTGCATTCTTGTGAATTGTCCTGATAAGTGCAAGATGAAAAACTTCAACAAAACAGGTCTCTTTTTCAAAAATACAAAAGTTCTGTAAAATCAAACAGCTATTCAATGAGAATCGGTGGAGGTTCTTTGCTGATTTATGGTGCAGATTAATTGCAATGCTGATGTGTTCAGGATGGTTTCAATGAAAATGCCTGGATACCACAAGCAAATCTCAATGGCTGATGGTGTGTGTAACTCACCAACACAACAGCAGAAGCAAGCCTCTTTTCATTGTTGCAAAATTTAAAAAAAAACATTTTGACATTAATAACTTCCCAAAATCGGTAGCCTGTTTCCGGATGTTCCTGTTTGTTGTGAGTTATTTCCCCTTCCTCTGTATCCTGGCGCTGTTGGATATGAGGGGAATATTTGCACTTGCGTATTTCTTGGGAGGTGTGTACTCAGGCAATGGTACCCACTGAATCTGGAGATCTCCGCCACAAGCACAATTGCTGTTATACACGTGCTCTTGGCGCGTGCACCCGATGGGCAAAGGTCCACTCGTGGAATGTGCCAGTGGAGGATCTACTCTGCACCTCCTTTCACCATTACCCAGAGCTATTTGTTCACTCAAATTGATTGCTAATTGGCACAGTGGTTAGCGCTGCTGCCTCACAGCGCCAGGGACCTGGTTCAATTTCAGTCTTGGTCACTGTCTGTGTGGAGTTTGCATGTTCTTCCCGTGTCTGCGTGGGTTTCCTCCGGGTGCTCCGGTTTCCTCCCACAGCCCAAAGATGTGCAGGTTAGGTGGACTGGCCGTGGTGAATGCACGGTGTTATGGGGATCGGGCAGACAGGAGGGCCTGTGCGGGATGCTCTTTTGGAGCCTCGATGGACTGAATGGCCTCTTTCTGCGGGGTGGGGATTCTATGGTTGTGTGTGAACATGTCAGCGAATGCCGTTGCTGTCTGTCTGGCTCAGTGGGTATCACTTTCACCTTTCAGGCTCAGTCCAGAGAGTTGATCATCATATCTCGACTGGTACTCCAGTGCAGTAGTGAGTGTGTGCTGCAGTGTCAAAGGCGCTGTCTTTCAAATGATGTTAAACTGAATCTCCGTCTTCAGCTGATGTGAAAACCAGATGCACAGCCTGTGCAGAATTTTCAAACGGTGTGCTTTTAAAAAAAACTCATCCTTATTTTCAATTCCTTCCATGGCCTCAGACCTGCCCCCTGCTCCGCCCCCGCCCCATACCTTCGAACCCTATATCTGTCTGCAATCTCTGCGCCCCTCCAATTCCAGACTCTAGCACACCCCCGATTTTCTTGCCTCCATCATTGGTGATCGGGCCTAAGTTGCCACCTTGAGCTCCAAGGTTGGCTCTAAGGCAGACACCATCCTGATTTGGATGTATTAACCATTCTGTCATTGTGACTGGGCTGGGTTCCAGGAACTTCCTTTCTAACAGAACATGGACTGCAGCGGGTTCAAGAAGGCAGCTCACCACCACCTTCTTAAGGGCAATTAAGAATGGGCAATGAATCCTGGTCTAGCCAGCAATGCCCACATGCGGTGAAAGAATGTACTTAGTAAAAAACCCAAACCTTGTCAAAACAAACAGTGAGCTTGAATAAAAAGCAGATAAGAGAACATAAAATGATTGAGGTAAAATTGGCAAATGCCTGGGAGATTCTTCGGTGCTCTGGTAGAGTCTGTCATGTTTATAACTGACGGAATCAACTATTCCCTACAGTGCAGAAGAAGGCCATTTGGCCCTTCGAGTCTGCACCGACCACAATCCCACCCAGGCCCTATCCCCATATTTCCATGCATTTACTCTAGCTAGTCCCCCTGACTACGGGGCAATTTATCATGGCCCCTATTTATCATTACCTAACCTGCACATCTTTGAACTGTGGGAGGAAACTGGAGTGATCATACTGTATGGTGGAGCAGATTAGAGGGGCCAAACAGCCCACTTCTGCTCTGATTTCTTGTGTTTTCATGTTAACCCTTGCCACTCACTTCCGGAACATTTGAACGCTCGGCGAAACACATTTGCTTTGTGTGGACACGCCAGATTGCAGTGATCTTTCCTCGATCGCAGAAGGTCCCTCTTACGTAACGGAATAATGACCCACAAACCATTAGTTTGGAAAGACTGAACAGCTCCAATGTTTCTTACCTTGTCGCGTGCAACATCTGTGATAAACGGCATCGGAAGTTTTAACTGGGAGGCAAATCACTCCTCAACAATTACTATTTTAAAACAAAGCCCTTCCTTTTTAAAGGTAAAATCTGTAGCAGTGTAAGTGTTTCCACAACATTGCTAATAAACAAACTGAAAACCAGCTGAGAATTAAATTGTGGCTTGTAATAAACGTAAGTATCAGAAATTGCATAAAGCATTCCCCTTTGTGAACCAGTTATAATCAAACAGTGGCACAGTGGTTAGCGCTGCTGCCTCACAGCTCCAGGGACCCGGGCTCGATTCCCAGCTTGGGTCACTGCCTGTGTGGAGTCTGCACGTTCTCCCGGTGTCTGCGTGGGTTTCCTCCGAGTGCTCCGGTTTCCTTCCACAGTCTGAAAGATGTACTGGTTAGGTTAATTGGTCATGCTAAATTGACACCTTGGTGTCCCAGGATGCGTAGGTTAGAGGAATTAGCGGGGCACACATGTGGGATTATGGGGATAGGGCCTGGGTGGGATTGTTGTCGGTGCAGACTTGATGGGCCGAATGGCCTCCTTCTGTACTGTAGGGCTTCCCTGATTCTATGTGTGCCCACTTTCAGGCGGCACAGTGGTTAGCACTGCTGCCTCACAGCACCAGGGACCCGGGTTCAATTCCCGGCTTGGATTACTATCTGTGTGGCGTGTTCTCCCCGTGTCTACATGGGTTTCCTCCGGTTTCCTCTCACAATCTGAAAGATGTGCTGGTTAGGTGGATTGGCCGTGCTAAATTCTCCCTCAGTGTAACCCGAACAGGCACCGGAGTGTGGCGACGAGGGCATTTTCACAGTAACTTCATTGCAGTGTTAATGTGACTTGTGACACTAATAAATAAACTTTAAACTTTACTTCATGTCCGTGCGTATTGGGACACGCCACAATGAAATCTCTTGAGATGCGACTAGAATTACGATCTCAAAAAGCGGAATTTATTCAAAAAATAATCTGAATTCACATAAGCGTTGAGGCGTTTGATACAAATGTATGATTTACAATAAAACTTTTATACATTTTTTTTCATCACAACCAATATTATAATGCATTGATTTAAACACACCGACACACCTCAAAATGGCCGCCCAGGCGTCCGGAGATCTGCCTGAAAAAGGTTTGCCTTTGGGCGGCTCGACGGAATAGAATTCTGGTGGGAATAGAAAAGGAAGGAAGGAAGGAAAGGACTTTTCAAAACTACTGTTGCACCGAGAGGAATTTGTGCGAAAGTCTTTCTTTTCGGATCACGGCTCCCCGTAACAATTGGGCTTGACGTACAAAATGGCGGAACGGCCACTGAGGGTGATGGAGGGTCGGATGGGTGGGGGGGAGGGTGGGGAAGAGAGAAGTGTCACAATCAGTTTTTAAGTCTTTACGCGAGAGAGGAAATAAAAAAACGATTCTTAATTGGGAACCTGTGTGGGAAAAAATGTTTCCTTGACAAGTTCAGCCCTCTTGCACAGCTCTGAGTAAGGGAGTACAGATGCGTTCTTGCTTTTGGGCTCTGAGCCTCACACCGTAGACACATGGCAAGCAAAACAGCTCTCGTAGGGTGGCGTGAATCTCAGAAACCAGGATTGTGAAAAAAAGTTTATCCACACATTTGGATAGATAATTCCGTTTCCTAGGAAACCATAAATACTTGTACCAGGCTGTGTACAGCCAAGCTGAGAAGGAACAGCAGTAGATAGGTGAGCAGGTGTTAGTCAAACTGCAGCACGATGCTTAAATCTTGCGATAATGTACACAATATTGGGAAGGACATTGTCAGAAAGAGCGGCTGATGCAAGCCACCCGCCGCCGTCCGTCGATTTCTCTTCCAGCCTTACCGAACCCGTGCCGGCGTCCGAATCTCAGCGCTTTATCTCTGTTGCCAGGGAGACCACCGCCTCGTGCCTTCCCATTTCTTCCAGGGCCGCCGCGAGGGAGCTGAGGTTCCCGTCCGGAAAGTTCTGGGCTTCCCACAGGTCCAGGATGACGCCGGTTGGGCTAGATTTAGTCGCGAAGTAATTCAGGTAACTGAGTAGGAAAAGCAAGCGGAAAGAAGGAGGACACTCGATTAGGGATTGCTTTTCGTGGGATCTGGAGAGACCGGACAAGTTGGACTTGTCATCCTCCGGAGAGGAAGGCGATGTAGGAACTTAACAGAAGTGTTCAAAACAACTTGGGGTTTCGACAGAGCGAAAGAGACTTTTTTTATTGGGAGAGATGTCGATAACGAGAGGACATAGATTCAAGTTAACTGGCAGAAGAACCAGAGGGGAGCTGAGATTTATATTTTGCAGTGAGTTGATGGAATTTTCTGATCAAAGCAAAATGCTGCTCATGCTGGAATCTGAAACCAAAACAGAAAATGCTGGAAAATCTCAGCAGGTCTGACAGTGTCCGTGGAGAGAGAATAGAGCCAACGTTTCGAGTCAGGGTGACCCTTCATCAGAGGTGTAGACAAGGAAAATTGGACAATGTTTATACTGTGAGGGTGGGGGTGGCGGGGGGGGGGGGGGGGGGGGGGTGCTGTTACGGCATTGCAAAAGGAATGTAGATGGTGATGATAAAGGCTAAGAATGGTGCTAATAGCATCTTCTGCCCTCTATGCCATTCCTATCAATCACAGCCCCCCTCACCTTCACAGTATAACTCTTATCCAATTTTTCTTGTCTTCAGCTCTGATGAAGGGTCATCCAGACTCAAAGCGTTGGGTCTATTCTCTCTCCACAGATGCTGTTTGACCTGCTGAGATTTTCCAGCATTTTCTGTTTTTCTTACGGAATAATCTGCTTGAATAGGGAGTTTATTTTTATTCATTCGTGGGACGTGGGCGCCGCCGGCTGGGCAGCATTTATTGCCCATCTCTCGTTGCCCTTGGAGGGCAGTTGAGAGTCAACTGCATGGCTGAGGCTCTGGAGTCACAGGTAGGCCAGACCGGGTAAGGACGGCAGATTTCTTTCCCGAAAGGACATTAATGAACCAGATGGGTTTTTCCGACAATCGACAATGGTTTCATGGTCATCAATAGATTCTTAATTCCAGATATTTTTTATTGAATTCAAATTCCACCATCTGCTGCGGCGGGATTCGAACCCGGGTCCCTGGAACGTTAGCTGAGTTTCTGGATTAATAGTCTAGCGATTATACCATGAAGCCATCACCTCCCCTGGGGAAGAGATTCAATAATCAACTTGCAAAAGACCCTTGAATAAATACTTGATAAGGAGAAACTCCCAAGGAAAGGGCAGTGAGAGCGGGACCAATTGGATCGCTCCTTCAAAGGGCCAGTACAGTTCCGACAGACAGAATGGTCTCCCTCTGTACTGGAGTCATTCTTTAAGAAGTAGGAATTGCAAGATGAGAAATTCAATCCGGTAAAATCAACTGGGACGACTTTAGTGACTTGGGGGAATCACAGAATTGTTACGGCGCAGAAGGAGGCCATTCGGCCCATCCTGTCGGTGCTGGGAAAGAAGGAAAGCCTGCACCCACTGCAAAGCAAATTACAGCCAATCAACGATGCAGCATTATTACGCAGAGCAATTCAACCAATCAGCACACAGCAAGATCTCACAAAAAGCAAATCAACCAATAGTTTGTCTGATTGCGCTCCCCTGACAGACTCCCTCACCCTGAGATGCCGAGGCTTCTGCCCCCGCCTCACCTCACCTTCACCCTTCACCCTTCACCCACGTGCTCACTAACCTTAGCCATCACCTCAGGTGACACCTCAATTTTAAAATTCTCATCTCTCCGTGTCCATGCCCCTCCCCCTATCTGCAATCTCCCCCAACTCCATGACTCTCGACTTGCTTAAGTTTAATGTTAATTTATTAGTGTCACAAGTAGGCTTACATTAACATGCAATGAAGTTACTGTGAAAATCCCCAAGTCGCCACACTCCGGCGCCTGTTCGGGTACTCTGAGGGAGAATTTAGCATGGTCAACGCACCTAACCAGCACATCCTTCGGACTGTGGGAGGGAACCGGAGCACCCGGAGGAAACCCACGCAGACATGGGGAGAATGTGCAGACTCCACACAGACAGTGACCCGAGACTGGAATCGAACCCTGGTCTCATGCGCTGTGAGGCAGCAGTGCTGACCACTGTGCCACCGCGCCACCAAGTCAGCTCTGTTCTTCCACGTCTGTCCGCTTGTGCATCCTGGGGTCAGCACTGCTGCCTCACAGCACCAGAGACCCGGGTTCGATTCCTGGCTGGGGTGACCGTCTGTGTGCAGTTTGCACGTTCTCCCCGTGTCTGCGAGGGTTTCCTCCCACAGTCTGAGAGACGTGCTGGTTAGGGTGCATTGGCCGTGCTAAATTCTCCCTCAGTGTTACCCGAACAGGCACCGGAGTGTGGCGACTAGGAGATTTTCACAGTAACTTCATTGCAGTGTTAATGTGAGCCTTACTTGTGACACTAATAAATTAATAAATAAATGTAATCGTTCCACCAATGGGGTTTGTGCTTTCAGTGGTCTGGGTCCAAGCTCTGGAATTCCTTCCCCAAATCCCTCCAACTCCCTCCTCCTTTACAATGCTTGGAAAAGTCTTCCTCTCTGGCCGAGTTTTTGGCCTCTGTCCCACTATGTCACTCCGGATGATGCTGCAGTGAGAGGCCTTGAGCCCGTTACACTGCTTTACATTGCACCAGGAAATTGTGGCTCATTCAGGACTGGATGTCAGGCGAGAGCTCTCACCACAAACAGAAAATTCAAACATTAAAAAGGGAGGATTCGGGGCAAGGAAATATTTTGGGTGGGAAGGGAGGAAATTTTCTCAAAAGGAGAAGTTAAAAAGGAAAGTCTGTTCTGAATGAGAGTTACCCAAAGATGTGAGAACACAGTCCCCTCCCGTCATATGGTCCAATTCTGCCATCTCCTGGTAGCATCCTATTATTACAGCACAAAAATCCAGATCGCACTGGAACAATTTGTCAGGTTTTGCCACATCGTAAGATTCCCAGGAAGCTGTGAGTGAGAAGAACTGGATTCACCACACATGCGCATGTATGCTGTGTGTGTGTGTGTGTGCGTGTGTGCGCGTGTATGCTGTATGTGTGTGTGTGCGTGCGTGCATGTGTGCTGTGTGTGTGTGTGTCTGCATGTGTGTGTGTATCTGTGCATGTGCATATCTCTGTGCGTCTGTGTCTGTGTGTCTGTGTGGGTCTGTGTGTGCCCGTCTGTCTGTGTGCATGTCTGTGTGTGCGTGTCCGTGTGTGTGTGCACGTGTCCGTGTGTGTGTGCACGTGTCCGTGTGTGTTAGTGTGGGGGAGTTAGTGTGTGCGAGTGTGGGGGAGAGTCAGTGTGTGCGTGTGTGTCCATATGTGCTTGTGTATATGAGTGTATGAGTGTGTCTGTGTGCATATGTGTGTGTGCTGCTTCATGTGTAGGTTAAGCGATGTTAGTTCAGTACAATTGGAGCTCAGGGTGTTTGCTGAGTTGGCTTCGCGCGGTTGCTCTCTGCGCCACCTGCTCGCTGTAATGAGCTGCAAGGAGTGCTGGGCCCGGGTCCTTCCACAACACAATATTTTAAAGGGCTCTCGCAGTTTAAAATCAGTGACAATATCTGCTGGGTTACCCAATAGCTCCTTTTATTTAACATTCTAGCCTCTTTCTCAAATCTCTCCACAGCCTTCAGAGCTCATCCAATCCCCACAATCCTAAAGTTGTTTTGGCCTCTTCATTTCCATGTCTCCCTCAAGCCACCCGAGCAGCAACTTTCAAAGCCTGAGACATCGTGCCAGAACCTCCATTGGTTTTACAGGACTTGCCGCCTTTATCAGAGTAACGCAAGCTGCCAACCAGTAATGGATACCAATGGCTTTCCGAGCGTTTGGGCTCTTAATGCCTGCCCTTAGTCAGAGCCAACTCATTTGGTAGTGTCTCTGCCTCAGGGTTCAAAGGGCGGCACGGTGGCACAGTGGTTAGCACTGCTGCCTCACAGCGCCAGGGGCCCCGGGTTCAATTCTGGCCTCGGGTCACTGTCTATGTGGAGTCCGTACATTCTCCCCGTGTCTGCGTGGGTTTACTCCAGGTGCTCCGGTTTCCTCCCACAGTCCAAAGATGTGTTGGTTAGGTGGATTGGCCATGCTAAATTTCCCCTTAGTGCCCCAGGGTGTGTGGTTAAGGGGGAGTAGTCGGGTAAATACGGGAGGTTAAGGGGATAGGGCCTGGGTGGGATTGTGGTCAGTTCAGGGTCGGTGGGCCAAATGGCCTCCTTCTGCACTATGATTCTATGGACGTCTGTGGGTTCAAGCTGCCTGTGCCAACATTCCGGTGTAGTAATGAGGAAGTGCTGCACTGTCAGAGGTGTCGTCATTCGGATGAAATGTTAATCTGCCCTTTCGCGTGAATGTAAATGGCTCCCGGAAGCATCCTGAAGAAGAGCAGAGGATTTCTTTCCCGGTTTCCTAGCCAATGTGTATCTAGTCATTTACTCCATTGCTGTTATTGGGCTCTTGCTGTGTGCAAATTGATTGCTCTGTTTTCTACATCATAACAGCGGCTGGCCTTCAGGAAATGCTGAACGGGCTGCCATGCAGTCTGGGACATTGTGTACTCCTGGGAGGTGCTAAATCAATGCAAGTCTTCAGTTCCTATTTGTTACCTTCATGAAGGTGCCATCCTTTATCAAAGCGACTTTGAGAAGTAAGACTCTTCCAATTCACACATTTTCTTCCCGTCCCCTTACCTGTCCAGTCTCAGTTTGTGTGCTAACAGTCTCCAGTCGTTGCCCCTGTTGTTTGGCGCGTCCAGGCTGGTGCAGATCTTCTGCCTGATCGAGAAGGGGATTCGGAAAGCGTTGGGGCCCATCAAGGTGGTCACACTGCTGTCCGGCTCCACCAGCAAACTGTCCATTGGCCGGATCTCCTGAAACAACAGAGAACCCATTGGGGCTTTCGATTAGTTCACCAACTTTCATAGAAACATAGAAGATAGCAGCAGGAGGAGGCCATTCGGCCCTTCGAGCCTCCTCCGCCATTCATCACCATCATGGCTGATCGTCCAACTCAATAGTCTAATCCTGCTTTCCCCCCATAACCTTTGATCCCATTTGCCCCAAGTGCTATATCCAGTCGCCTCTCGAATACATGCAATGTTTTGGCATCAACTACTTCCTGTGGAATGAATTCCACAGGCTCGCCACTCTTTGGGTGAAGAAACGTCTCCTCATCTCCGTCCTAAATGGTCTACCCTGAATCCTCAGACTGTGACCCCTGGTTCTGGACTCCCCCACCATCGGGAATATCCTCCCTGTATCTACCCTGTCTAGTCCTGTTAGAATTTTATAAGTCTCTATGAGATCCCACCTCACTGTTTCAGCTGGAGCCGACCCTGTTTAGCTCAGTTGGTTGGACGGCTGGCTAGTGACGCAGAGCGACTCCAACAGCGAGGGTTCAATTCCTGTACCTGGCTGAGGTTATTCATAAAGGCCCCGCCTTCTCAACCTTGCCCCTCGCCTGAGGTGTGGTGATCCTCAGGTTAAATCACCGCCAGTCAGCTCTCCCCCTCAAAGGGGAGAACAGCCTCTGGGACTGTGGCAACTTTATCTTTACCCAGCACTGTTGCTGAATTCCACACTCAGCACAATTTAACCAACTGTCAGAGCTTAGCAGAACAGGGAGGTTATGATGGAGTTGTATAGAACACTGGCTGGACCACAGCTGGAGTACTGTGTGCAGTTCTGGTCTCCACACTATAGGGAGGATGTGATTGCACTGGAGAGGGTGCAGAGGAGGTTCACCAGGATGCTGCCTGAGCTGGAGTGTTTCAGCTCTGAAGAGAGGCTGGGTTGGGTGGGGTTGTTTTCCTGAGAGCAGAGAAGGCTCAGGAGGAACCTGATCGAGGTGTACAGAATTATGAGGGACAGAGATAGTGTAGACAGAAAGACCCTTTAGTAGAGGTACCAATAACCAGGAGGCAAAGATTTAAGTTCAGGGGTAGGAGATTCAGAGGCAATTTTGGAAAAATTCACCCAGAGGGAATCTGGAACTCACTACCTGAAAGGGTGCTCGAGGTGGGAATCCCCACAACATTTAAGAAGCATTTAGATGAGCACTTGCAACACCAGAACCTACAAGGGTAAGGACTAAGTGCTGGAAAATGGGATTAGGTGCTTGATGGCCAGTGCAGACATGATGGGCCGAAGGGTCTCTTTTTGTTCTGCAAAACTCAATGACCTATGCATGCAGCCAGCTTATATTTGGTTTTGGATATTGGGAACCTAATGCCCACATAACTGCAACAAAGGCACTTTCAACATAATTAACTGAACATACAGTGGCACAATGGTTAGCACTGCTGCCTCACAGCGCCAGGGACCCGGGTTCGATTCCCGCCTTGGGTCACTGTCTGTGTCGAGTTTGCACATTCTCCCCGTGTCTGTGTGGGTTTCCTCCCACAGTCTGAAAGACGTGCCAGTTAGGTGCATTGCGAGACACTAGTAAATAAACTTTAGTCACAACAGTCATGATGCCTTGATGTGGTAAAATATCCCAGAGCATTTTACTGGAAGGTTATCCCTCAGAATTTAACACTAAGCCACCATAGTGATGACTTACAGCCTGGTCTAAAGAATAGGTTTAAAAGGGTGACTTAAAGGAGGAGAGAGGGTAGCAGAGGGGGATGGTTCAGGGAGGGGATTCCTCAGCTGAAGATGGGTGGCACGGTAGCACAGTGGTTAGCACCGCTGCTTCACAGCTCCAGGGACCTGGGTTCGATTCCCGGCTCGGGTCACTGTCTGTGTGGAGTTTGCACATTCTCCTCGTGTCTGCGTGGGTTTCCTCCGGGTGCTCCGGTTTCCTCCCATAGTCCAAAGATGTGTGGGTTAGGTGGATTGGCCATGATAAAATTGCCCCTTAGTGTCCTGAGATGCGTAGGTTAGAGGGATTAGTGGGTAAATATGCAGGGATATGGGGGTAGGGCCTGGGTGGGATTGTGGTCGGTGCAGACTCAATGGGCCGAATGGCCTCTTTCTGTACTGTAGGGTTTCTATGATTTCTATGATGATTTCTATGGGGCAGTTGAAGGCATGGCGGCTAATGGTGGACAATGAAAACTGAGGGTGCACAAGAGGCCAGGACTGGAGGGGTGCACAGATCTTAGCAGAATTGTGGGGCTGGAGAAGCTTGGAGTGGGATGGAGCGGCAAGGCCATGGAGGGATATGAGAAAGGGGATGAGAATTTCAATATGGAAGCGTTACTGCGATGTTAATGTAGATGAGTGAGCCGGGAGGGTGAACGGGATCCTGGTGCGAGGTAAGATGTTGGACTCCAGGAATCTCCCAGTGAATGGTGGGGTGACACGGTGGCACAGTGGTTAGCACTGCTGCCTCACAGCGCCAGGGACCCAGGTTCAATTCCCGGCTTGGGTCACTGTCTGTGTGGAGTTTGCACGTTCTCCCCGTGTCTGCGTGGGTTTCCTCCGGGTGCTCCGGTTTCCTCCCACAGTCTGAAAGACGTGCTGGTTGGGTGCATTGACCGTGCTAAATTCTCCCTCAGTGTACCCGAACAGGCGCCAGAGTGTGGCGACTAGGGGATTTTCACAGTGACTTCATTGCAGTATTGATGTAAGCCTATTAATAAATAAACTTAAACCCATGGATTCACGGTTAATCTTTCACTAATTCTAAATAACTTAGCCAATAAAGCCAGTATCACTCTGACACCCGCCTGAAGCTGTGATTCTGCAACCTTCAAATAATGCAACCTGACGAACAAGGCGGCACAGTGGTTAGCACTGCTGCTTCACAGCGCCAGGGACCCGGGTTCAATTCCCAGCTTGGGTCACTGTCTGTGCGGAGTCTGCACGTTCTCCCCGTGTCTGCGTGGGTTTCCTCGGGTGCTCCGGTTTCCTCCCACAGTCCGAAAGACGTGCTGGTTAGGTGCATTGGCCATGCTAAATTCTCTCTCAGTGTACCCAAACAGGCGCCGGGGTGTGGTGACGAGGAGATTTTCACAGTAACTTCATTGCAGTGTTAATGTAAGCCTACTAATAAATAAACTTTAAACTTAAACCCATTTATCCAGATCGCAGGGTTCTCCTGACACTGAAGGCACGGACACTGAGACAGAAGCATCATTCCTCAATGGATTCACGGTTAATCTTTCACTAATTCTAAATAACTTAGCCAATAAAACCAGTATCACTCTGACACCGCCTGATACTTTCCTGTGAGGGGCAGCGGCCCTTTTAATTTTTGCCGCAAGTCTTTGTGCCCTGTGACAAAGGTCAGGGAAAGTGCTAGAAGTGGTTGGCGGTGGAGAACTTGGCAGCCCCTCCTAACCATCTGCAAAACAAACCACCAGCTGGGGTTGTGCAGAGGTCAGAGACGACTTCAATGGAAGTTTCTAGAAAGAGTGCGTTTCAGGAGTGGGAGTACATCAGATGAATATATTCAAACTGTTTCCATAACTTAGGAGTTCAAATGAAAATATAATTTCCTTCGCCTTTGATCAGTTTAATGGCCTTCCATTAATCTTTTGTTCGACTGAGACGTGAGGACTGGGATTTTACAGATGGCTTGGCAGCTTGTCAAGGGCATCTTCACCACATGAAAAGGCTGGAGGTTGTGTAACGAATACCAATTCGGGAATGAAATCTGTGTTGTGACACAAATCCTACTTCCTGAAGATACTGACCAAACCCTTTCTCATAACCGAGAGAGAAGGTTCCTTATATTGATGCTGTACCAGGCCACTACTGTAAGAAGTCTCATAACACCAGGTTAAAGTCCAATAGGTTTATTTGGAATCACAAGCTCTCGGAACGCTGCTCCTTCATCAGGTGAGCGATGAGCGGTGCTCCGAAAACTCGTGATTCCAAATAAACCTGTTGGACTTTAACCTGGTGTAGTGAGACTTCTTCCTGTTCCCACCCTAGTCCAACACTGGCATCGCCACATCATGACATCGCCCTCCTGTGACTGACCAATTCAGATCAAGGCAACTCTTCCCTGCTCTGCCCCACTCATGAGCCCAGAAAGAAAGAAACCATTTGCATTTAGGTAGAGTCTTTCACCATCTCCGAATGCCCCCAAACCCTTCGCTGGCAATGAAGAAACACTCTTCACCTTCTCTCAGGAAAAAGATACAAAAGTCTGAGGTCATGTACCAATCGACTCAAGATTTCAATGGTCTCAGATTTCATTGAATCATAGAATCCCTACAATGCAGAAGGAGGCCATTCGGCCCATCAAGCCTGCACCGATAACTATCCCGCCCAGGCCCTATCCCCGCAATCCCAAACAATTACCCTGCTAATCCCCCTGTCACAAAGGGAGAATTTAGCACGGCCAATCAACCTAACCCGCACAGCTTTGGACTGTGGGAGGAAACCGGAGCACCCGGAGGAAACCCACGCAGACACGGGGAGAACGTGCAAACTCCGCACAGACAGTGACCCAAGGCTGGGAATCGAACCCGGGTCCCTGGCGTTGTGAGGCAGCAGCGCTAACCACTGAGCTGCCGTGCTGCCCAAAATTTGAAATGTGAGCATCGCAACACAGTACACCAGCAATCTGTGATGCAAGTGGTGACCTGTCTTCCTGATAACATTAGCCAGCTGGTCAGTGTCAGCATACACAAGGACACCACATGGGGGCAGTACGTCCCGGCCCACCCCAGGCCAGGTTTGGCAATGTGTCCAGACAGAGTGCGTACCTCAGACAAGGTGCTCTGAATCTGGAAGATCTGCCCCTCGCCTTCGACCTGCCGCACACACAGTTTGCAAACCAGTTCGGTGGTGACCAGGCTGAAACGCTCCAGTGTGAAGGTACAGTGAAGGTTCCTCTGACAGCCGCTCCATATGTGGTAGAAAGGAATCTCCTGTAGGAAAGGACACAGATTGTTACTGGAAGGTAGGCGAGGAATTCTTTTAACACTTGAGACGTACTTGCTCCCTTCTCGCCTGTTCGATAGACGTTCCGTTTGGATGATGGTGAAATCAGGAAAACAAGGGATTAACAATAAGGAAAACTAGTGATTTCCATTTCCTCATTCAATTTCATTCAGATATCATAGAATCATCGAATCCCGACAGTACAGAAAACGTCATTCAGCCCATCGAGTGTGCACTGACTCTCTGACAGAGCATCTTACCCAGGCCCTCTCCCCAGCCCTATCCTTGTAACCCCTCACATTTCCCACGGCTAATACTCCTAACCCACACACCTTGGGACACTAAGGGGCAATTTAGCACGGCCAATCCACCTAACCCACACATCTTTGGACTGTGGGTGGAAACCGGAGCACCCGGAGGAAACCCACGCAGGCACAGGGAGAACGTGCAAACTCCACACAGACAGTGACCCGAGGTCGGAATTGAACCTGGGTCCCTGGCGCTGTGAGGCTGCAGTGCTAACCTGTATGGCTCACTGATAGGACTGGATTTTACATGCCATGGTGGGCGCGTCTTCAGCAGCAAGAATGAGAGGAGTTGGGGTGAGGGTGGTGGCATGTAGATTATGGTGGGGGCACCCACGGGTGCCCACCCATCCCCTGAGCTCACCCCATAATAAGATAGGTGGGGCGGGTGCCGATATCAGCAGCTGTATGTAAATAAGTATTTAAAGATTAATTGAGCTGTCACAAGCAACACAATGACCAGAGATTGTCGAATCATAGAATCCCAACAGTGCAGAAAGAGGCCATTCAGCCCATCATAGAGTCATAGAGGTTTACAGCATGGAAACAGGTCCTTCAGCCCAACTTGTCCATGCTGCCCTTTCTTTTACCACTGAGCTAATTCCAATTGCCTGTGTTTGGCCCATATCCCTCCATACCCATCTTATCCATGTAACTGTCTAAACGCTTTTAAGCCTGCACCGACAACAACCCCACCCAGGCCCTATCTTATGTCGTTGATCTTTTTGGCAACACCTGACACTTCAAAGCATCCCACTAAAAATGGGGGTCAACTTGTACGCTGATGACTAAACTGAGCTGGGTGTCGCTGGTCACCATTTTTGTCCGTGTCACCACATGGCCTCTGTCCTGTGTGGGCATGTCCTAAACTCCTGCGGAACGTCACAACACAGTCCATACCACCTGCCTGATCCCTGGCACACACACCTCCAAGTTACCAGTAAGTAAAACATCCACTTATGTGGTGAACATTTGAGGGTGACGATGGATTCATGTTGTGGCCTAAAAGACTTACTCGCCAAGCATATTCACTGGGGCTGAAAAAAAATCGAGGTTGTCTTATACGCTGGGCCGACTTATATGCTGCAATCTACAATAAACACTCAATTAATATCAATTAACAATGAGGGACAATTGGGTGGCACGGTGGCACAGTGGTTAGCACTGCTGCCTCACAGCGCCAGGAACCGAGTTCGACTCCAGCCTCGGGTCACTGACTGTGTGGGGTTTGCACATTCTCTCCACAGTCCAAAGATGTGCAGGTTATGTTGATTGGGCTTAGTATCAGGGGGATTAGCAGGGTAAATACATGGGGTTACGAGGATAGGGCCTGGGTGGGATTGTCGTCGGTGCAGACTCAATGGACCGAAAGGCCTCCTCCTGCACTGTAGGGATTCTAAGATTGAAAGGGTCAGTCGCAGGAGGTGGAGGATGACATATAGTGAAGGGTTAATTCTAAAACCCAATGGGAATGGCGACAAGACTATTTTGCGAAAATTATAGAACCTTAGGCTGCACTTGGAATATAGTGTTCAACTCTGGTCACCGCACTACCAGAAGGATGTGGAGGCTTTGGAGAGGGTACAGAAAAGATTTACCAGGATGTTGCCTGGTATGGAAGGTATTAGCTATGAGGAGAGGTTGGAGAAACATGGTTTGTTCTCACTGGAACGACAAAGATTGAGGGACGACCTGATAGAAGTCTGCAAGATTATGAGGGGCAGGGACAGAGTGGGTAGTCAGAAACTTTTTCCCAGGGTGCAAGAGTCAATTACTAGGCGGCACAGGGTTAAAGAAGACGTACAAGGAAAGTTTTTTTACACAGAGGGTGGTGGGTGCCTGGAACTCGCTGCCGGGGGAGGTAGTGGAAGCAGATACGATAGTGACTTTTAAGGGGTGTCTGGACAAATACATGAATAGAATGGGAATAGAATGACATGGTCCCTGGAAGGATAAGGGGTTTTAGTTCACTTGGGCAGCATGGTCAGTGCAGGCTTGGAGGGCCCAAGGGCCTGTTCCTGTGCTGTAATTGTCTTTGTTCTTTGTTTCTTTGAGTTCAATAACTGGGTTAAACTGCCAGAAAACCATGGGTTATTGACTAAAATCCCCTCCGCCTACCCCTCTCCCCCCAACCACTTGGTCTTCCCTTCTCTCCTCAGCCCCTACATTGTGCGTAATGGTTCCTGCAGAAAGCAAGCCAAATGAAATTCCTACCTGATACTTTGTGAGCAATTTGCTTCTCCAGAGAGAGTGGGGGATATCATGGACTGACAAACGCAGGTTGTGAGTGCTGTCCTTGAATAGAAGAGTCTTTGGTTCATCCACTAGTTGTCCTCCCAGCTGCCTCTCCAGCTGAATTACTTCCTGTGAACAAAGGTTAGGATTGACTGAACACGAATCGTGCAATGGTTTACCTCACAGCGAACGCCACATTGCTGGTCTAATTAAAATGAAGAATAGAGATATACGCTGACACATTTCACCATGATTAAACCATGCAGATCCTTCCAACAGCGGCACAGATGTTCCTCGTTTCGAGAAGATGCGTTTTTCAGTTAAATGAAGCAAATGCTTCTCTGTTTGACAATGCGAAATCAGGCCCTGCCCAATGCAGAATCTAAAATGATGGGAAACGCGCTAATTTTTTGCCATAGAATCAATTCAGCCCATCGAGTCTGCACCGACCACAATCCCACCCAGGTCCTATCCCCCTAATCATTTACCCTGGCTGGTCTCCCTGACACTAAGGGGCAATTTAGCATGGCCAATCCACCTAAGATGTGGAGATGCCGGCGTTAGACTGGCGTAAACACAGTAAGAAGTCTCACAACACCAGGTTAAAGTCCAACAGGTTTATTTGGTACACTTCAGCGGTCATGGGCATTCGGCCTCTGATCTTCAGGTAAGCGTTCTCCAAGGCGGCCTTCACAACACACGACAGCGCAGAGTCGCTGAGCAGAGACTGATAGCCAAGTTCCGCACACATGAGGACGGCCGCAACCGGGATCTTGGGTTCATGTCACACTATCTGTAACCCCCACAACTTACCTGGGCTTGCAAAATCTCACTAACTGTCCTGGCTGGAGACAATACACATCTCTTTAACCTGTGCTTAACCCTCTCTCCACTCACATTGCCTGTGCCTTTAAGACTTGATGACCTGTAAAGTCTCGCATTCCAACCATTATCTTGTAAATTGAGTTTGTGTCTTTATATGCCCTGTTTGTGAATACAACTCCCACTCACCTGATGAAGGAGCAGCGCTCCGAAAGCTTGTGGCTTGTGCTACCAAATAAAACTGTTGGACTTTAACCTGGCGTTGTGAGACTTCTTACTGTGCAATCCACCTAATCCATCTTTGGACCGTGGGAGGAAACCGGAGCACCCGGAAGAAACCCACGCAGACACAGGGAGAACATGCAAACTCCACACAGACAGTGACCCAAACCGAGAATCGAACCCGGGTCCCTGGCTCTGTGAGGCAGCAATGTTAACCACTGTGCCACCGTGCCGCCCCGATTTTCTGAACAAAGAATCCGAACGCTATCCCTTTCCCCCAGACGTCAGGACCCTACTCCAATGACTTGAACACAAGATTCAGACTGACACTCGCACTGCAGTACGGAGGGTGCACTGCACTGTCTGAGGTGCCACCTGTTGGATGAAATGTTGAACGTTGAGATTCCGCGGCACTTTGAACAAGAGCAGAGGAGTTTCCTTCAGCGTTCTGGCCAATAGCGTCCATCCAACAGCCCGAAGACTTATTGGGCGGGATTCTCTGGCCTTCCAAACCCATGTTTCTCGGCAGTGGGCGGCTGCGCGCCATTGGCCAGTGGGATCTTCTGGGATTTCCCGTCGATCCCACCCCATGCCGCCGGGAAACCCATGGCTGCGGTGCACCGTCAGCGGGACTGGAAGATCCTGCCGGCGTGAACGGCTGGAGAATTCCGGCCACTATCCGATCATCATCACATGGCCTTTTGTGGGGTCTTGCAATGTGCAAAGTGACATTTCCTATATTACAACAGTGGCTACACTTTAAACAGCACTTCATCAGCTGTTAAACCATCCTGGGCATTCTGTGGTTGTGTAAGACGCTCTATCAATGCAAGCCCTTTCTTGCTTTCCTGTCAGACTATTGAGGTACCTTCAGGGTGTCTTGCGTATCATCCAGGCAGTAGACACGGATGCTGTACTCCAGTGAGTTGCAAACCACCGGCGCAAATATGGCCAGCTTCAGCCGCCTGGTTGCTGACTTGTTGATGGATTGTCCCACCAGGCAGTAGGTGCCAAGCTGTTCGGTCACTATGTGGCAAGTCTGGGGGTCCAGTTGGATGTAACAGGGGGTGGTGAGTGTCTCTGATCCTAGAACCACCACATCCTGCGGAGGAAAAGAATAAAAAAAACTCTTTTAAATTTTTTACGCCATCCTTAAAGTCAATGCTCGAAGTGGAGTGGGCGAACCCAAGTCCATTCTCTGCTTGCTCCAAACCCAAACTCAAATTCCAATTGATCCATAAGACATAGGAGCAGAATTAGGCCACTCGGCCCATCGAGTCTGTTTCGCCATTCAATCACGGCTGATTTTTTTCTCATCCCCATTCTCCTGCCTTTTCCCCAAAAGCCCTGATCCCCTTATTAATCAAGAACCTATCTATCTCTGTCTTAAAGACACTCAGTGACCTGGCCTCCACAGCCTCCTGCGGCAAAGAGTTCCACAGATTTATCACTCTCTGGCTGAAGAAATTCCTCCTCATCTCTGTTTTAAAGGATTGTCCCTTTAGCCTTCAATTCATGGTCCCCACAAGAGGGACAAACAAGATCCAAGCTCTCAAGGTAAGGCATTGCACCCCATCTTGGTCTTGATCTGACCTTTGATCCTAGTCAAAAGGCTGAGAGGAAGAGAATAAGAAAGAGTTTAACAACTCTGTCACATGGACTGCCCTAGAGAGTGTGGCCTTTAACCTTCCTTTAGTGGCATGAACCATCTTCTAGGTTTAAACAAACCTTACCTGAAGAGTTTAAATGAATCATCCATGATGTAAACGGGCAGTCCCCACTATAAATGCCGGTGTGGAAATTTAGGATGGACAAGATATGATACAATGACCGGAACTTTACAAGCCTGTCCGCCACGGGAATCGGAGTGGGCGAGAGGTGGACTATGGAAAGGTCCGTTGACCTCGGGCGGGATTTTGGGACGAGCAAGGCCATAAAATCCCGTCCACTGGGTGTGACAAAATGGGTGTAGCAAATACACAACAACAGATTTAAATACAGGAGGTTTGGGAAGGAATGCTACGACTTGAGATTCAGACAGCTGAAAGTACGGCCACCATGATGGAGTGATTAAAATGGCGAAAGCAAGAGGATGGAATTGGAGGAGTGCAGAGGTTGTGTGAGTCCATGAAGGATCCCGTTATCTCCTTTTAAAACAGCCACCATGGGATGCTAAGGGTGGATTTAAATCTTTGAAATCTCTGGAGCGGAGGAGGCTGAGGGGAGACTTAATAGAGGTTTATAAAATGATGAAGGGGATAGATAGAGTGAACGTTCAAAGACTATTTCCTCAGGTGGATGGAGCTATTACAAGGGGGCATATCTATAGGGTTCATGGTGGGAGATATAGGAAGGATATCAGAGGTAGGTTCTTTACGCAGAGAGTGGTTGGGATGTGGAATGGATTGCCTGCAGTGATAGTGGAGTCAGACACTTTAGGAACATTTAAGCGGTTATTGGATAGGCACATGGAGCACACCAGGATGATAGGGAGTGGCATAGCTTGATCTTGGTTTCAGATAAAGCTCGGCACAACATCGTGGGCCGAAGGGCCTGTTCTGTGCTGTACTGTTCTATGAAATGGGCCGGATGGCATTGGATCTGGGTTAACTTTGGTATTGGCTGGAGTCAATGGTGACATCAGTTGCAATATAGCTTCGATCATCTCAATCCGAGATGCCAGGAGATTAAAGAGCAGGATTGACAAATAAACAGAAAGTGCTGGGAACCCTCAGGAGGTCAGGCAGTTCTGAAGAAGAGACACATCAGCTCAAAACAGTGGCTGGAATTCTCCAGCCGTTCAAGCCAACGGGATTCTCCGATCCCGCCGACAGCACACCCACCCTCTGCAGTGAGCAGAGATTTGGCTTTAGTTTAAACTTTCCTCAACCACTCTAGCAAATAAGACCATCAGTCCCGGTCCTGTCCAGGTTGGAATGGCCCCAACTCCCTCGGAACCGATCCCAATGTCCCAGGAATCTGAAAACTCTCCTGCTCGCACCACCTCTTCAGCCACATATTCATCCGATATATCCTGCTACTTCTGCTCTGACTCGCACGTGGCAATCCTGAAATCAATACCTTTGAGGTCCTACTTTTCAACTTACTACCTAACTCCCGACATTCTGCTTTTAGGGACATGTTGTCAAAGCCCCTCGTCTTATGCTCATCGGGACAAACGCAGGAACACCAAATTTCAAATCATCACAATTTGTACCACAGGAGAAAGGGTGCTGATCGGTTGGCAAGTCAAAGAACAAAGAAAAAGACCAAAGAAAATTACAGCACAGGAACAGGCCCTTTGGCCCTCCAAGCCTGCACCAACCATGCTGCCCGACTTAACTAAAACCCCCGACACTTCCGGGGACCATATCCCTCTATTCCCATCCTATTCATGTTTTTGTCAAGAAGCCCCTTAAATGGCACTATCATATCTGCTTCCACTACCTCCCCCGGCAGTGTGTTCCAGGCACCCACCACCCTCTGTGTAAAAACCTGCCTCGTACATCTTTAAACCATGCCCCTCGCACCTTAAACCTATGCCCCCTAGTAATTGACTCTTCCACCCTTCTGACTATCCACTCTGTCCATGTCTCTCATAATCTTATAGACTTCTATCAGGTCGCCCCTCAACCTCCATCATTCCAGTGAGAACAAACCAAGTTTCTCCAACCTCTCCTCATAGCTAATGCCCTCCATACCAGGCAACATCCTGGCAAATCTTTTCTGTACCCTCCCCAAAAGCCTCCACATCCTTCTGGTAGTGTGACGACCAGAATTGAACACGATATTCCGAGTGCGGCCTAACTAAGGTTCTATAAATTTTTAAACTCAATGCCCCAGCCAATGAAGGCAAGCATGCCGTATGACTTCTTCACTACCTTCTCCATCTGCGATGCCACTTTCAGTGGGCTGTGTACCTGTACACCCAGATCCCTCTGTCTATCAATACTCTTAAGGGTTCTGCCATTTACTATATAAAGTCAACAGTAACTTCATTGCAGTGTTAATGTAAGTCTACCTGTGACTAATAAATAAACTAAACTAAACTAAAATTGGCTGAGGTGTTGCCATGGAGAAAGCAGCAAGGAATCAGGTTCCTCAAGTTCCCAGTTAATTCAGAAAACGGGCATGGCTTGATCATGTGACTTTCAGCGTGGCTTTGTGTGATTCTGCCCAGGTCGTATTGGTGCAGAAATCTGACCCCTGAGCACTTTACCAGCCCACATCACGGAATTTTACCAAACACCAATACCCAGCTGATTTTCTGTTGATAATCTCTCACCTCCCAGTTTCCTTGAGTTGATAGACTCTTGAGCTGGATGAGCCAGTTCTCAGCGTTGGGTTCAGCGCAGTGACACATGGACAGGACCACAGGCCTGGTCAGCAAGGCACCGGGTGGACCACAGCTCACCACCGGGCTCAACAACGTCTGGCTGCCCTCCAGTGACGGCCTTGGGGTGAGATAGACACAGGTTAATAACAACAAGAATAACAACAACAACTTAGATTTCTATAGTGCCCCTTTTTTTATTCATTTGCGGGACATGGGCATCGCTGGCTGGCCAGTGTTTATTGCCCACCCCTAGTTGCCTTTGGAGGGCAGTTGAGAGTCAACCATATTGCTGTGGCTCTGGAGTCACATGTAGGCCAGATCAGGTAAGGTCAGAAGATTTCCTTCCCTAAAGGACATTAGTGAAGCAGATGGGTTTTTCCAACAATCGACAATGGTTTCATGGTCATCAGCAGACTTTTAATTCCAGATATTTTTTATTGAATTCAAATTCCACCATCTGACGTGGTGAGATTCAAACTCGGGTCCCCAGAACATTAGCTGAGTTTCTGGATTAATAGTTTAGCAATAATATCACTAGGCCATCGCCTCTCCTTAATGTGGTAAGGCGTCCAAAGACACTTTGGAAGAAAGGTAACTGAGCTAAAACCTGTCACCAAGTCACGTAAGGAGAGATTAGGACAGGTGACCAAAGGCTCGGTCAGAGAGGTAGGTTTTAAGGAGTGTTTTCAAGCAGAGAGAGGTAGTGCAGTTTAGAGAAGGCATTCCAGAGCTCAGGATCTAGGCAAAGAAGGCACGATGGGGGATCATTTTAAATTGGCGATGCTCAAGGGGGCAGAATTGGAGGCCGCTCTGTCTCTTGTTGTGAAGTTAGCATTTGTGAAATTATAAAAAATTTGCAAAATGCTAATGTAAAATGTCATGGTTCTGTTTAAAAAAATGGTGCTTTTAAAAGAGATGCAAGTGCAAAAATGCAGTACATAGAGAACATAGAGTGAAACATTGTATCGCGAGCCGAGGCAGTGGTGCTGCCAAGACAACAGACAGTTTTTGAAGTTTTCTCAATCAGTTTAAACTAGGGCTTTGATTAGCAACAGCCTATTAGTTTTGAATTTGATGTTTTGATGATCTGTAAACCAATCCTATTGTGGGGATTTTGGTATTTCATCAGGGATATATGAACTAGCTCCAGAGAGCCAGACCACCACTGCCTCTGCCAGCAACTGCGTTCATAGCTTGAGAGAGAGAGACACAGCCAGCAACTATCTTCAACAGCGCAACAGCCATCTTTATGTCTTAAAAGAAAGCCTCATCTCAATCGTAAAGGTACTAACAGAAGATAGTGAAAACATAAGATAAAGAAGACAGAAGGTTCTGCAGGATAAAACCTGGTTATCTTTTGAGAGTAACAAAAAATTATATATTTTTTAAAATCAGAACCATGAAATTTGACAACTCTTAGCATTTTAGAAGATTTTTTTATAGTTTTGCAAACACTAACTCCACAACACTCTTCACATACTGAGCATTGTGGAATCTTCAGTCCCAGACTATTAATTGTAGCTGGCAATTAATTTAATTTCAACAGTAAATTAACATTAAGAGGCAAACTTTACATTACTTTTCTCAATAGGCACCAGAGCTCTCTGTAACTGATTGAGACGAATGGATTTGTTATATTAAACTCGCTTTAGTTTTATAGCACGCAGGTTCCAGACCTGCAGTTATTGCCCCGGGGAAGAGGGAACAGGATATTGAATTCAAGGATCAGCCAAGATCAAAATGAATGGTGGAGCAGGCTCGAAGGGCTGAGTGGCCTACTCCTGCTTCTAGTTTCTACATCTCTATGTTTCTATGTAATCTCCAGGTTGTTTGAGTTACAACCAAATAAGGAAAATGGCAGAGTGGTTCGCACTGCTGCTTCACAATGCCAGGGACTCGGGTTCAATCCCAGCCTCGGGTCAGTGTCTGTGCGGAGTTTACACATTCATGGGTTTCCTCCGGGTGCTCCGGTTTCCTCCCACAGTCCAAAGATGTGCGGGTTAGGTGGATTGGCCATGCTAAATTGCCCCTTCATGTCAGGGGGATTAGCAGGATAAATATGTGGGGTCATTGGAATAGGGCCTGGGTGGGATTGTGGTCAGTGCAGACTTGATGGGCTGAATGGCCTCCTTCTGCACTGTATGGATTCTATGATCCCAAGATTCTGTCGCACCCCAATACTATTTTGAAGAGCCCAGCATTACAGAATTTTATAACACAACACTGAATATTTGGTAAAAGCAAAAATACTGCAGATACCAGAGATCTGAAATGAAAATAGAAAGTGCCAGGATGCAGAATTCCACGGCTATCGGACCTTCTGATCTTTACGCTGACAAGAATGAAGCCAGGAATCTTGCGAAAATCATAGAATCATAAAATCATTACAGTGCAGAAGAGGCCATTCGGGCCATTAAGTCTGTACTGACTCTGACATAGTATCTTACCCAGGCCCCCTTCCCCGCCCTATCCCCGTAACTCTACACATTTCCCATGGCTAATCCATCTAACCTGCACATCCTTGGACACTAAGGGGCAATTCAGCATGGCCAATCAGATACAATGCAGACACGCTGCTATCTTTTCCCATTCTCACCGCACCTACGCTGTCTACAGAAATAATGCTTGCCGAAGTACCGTCTCCAAACTTAAATTCTCCTCCGTTTCTTCATATCCCTCCTCAACCTAATTTGATTTGATTTATTATTGTCACATATTATCAGACAGTGAAAAGAATTATTTTGTGCACGCTATACGGACAAAGCATACAGTTTATAGAGAAGGAAAGGAGAGAGTGCAGAATGTAGCGTTACAGTTATAGCTAGGCAAAGATCAACTTAGTGCGAGATAGGTCTATTCAAAAGTCTGATGGCTGCAGGGAAGAAGCTCAACTCTCCTTAAGTCTAAAAACTTCTCAAGTCCGACAACTCTCTGTGTCCTTCCAATTCTGATCACTTGTCAGTCTCCAATTTTAATCCCTCCACCACTGGCGGCCTTGTCTTCAGCTGCATACAATTCAAGCTCTAGAATTTCCTCCTTGGATGTCTCAACCTCTCTGCCTCCGAACCTACCTCCATGATTGAACTTTCAATCACCTGTCTTAATATATCCTTCAGTGGCTTGGTGTCAAACTCTACTTGACAATGCTCCTGACAAGCACCTCTGGACATTTTAGATGCGACACGGTGGCACAGTGGTTAGCACTGCTGCCTCACAGCGCCAGGGACCCGGGTTCGATTCCCGGCTTGGTTCACTGTCTGTATGGAGTCTGCACATTCTCCCCTGTGTGGGTTTCCTCCGGGTGCTCCGGTTTCCTCCCATAGTCCGAAAGACGTGCTGGTTAGGGTGCATTGGCCACGCTAAATTCTCCCTCAGTGTACCCGAACAGGCGCCGGAGTGTGGCGACTCGGGGGTTTTCACAGTAACTTCATTGCAGTGTTAATGTAAGCCTACTTGTGACACTAATAAATACTTACACGTTGGGGTCGGAGAAGCAGCTGGAGTTCCCAAATATCACGGCTGTGATATTTTTAAATATGGAGCGCCATTTTCCTGACATTCCAAGTGCCTTCAGTAAGAGATTTCTGGTATTATCAATCTCCATTATAGTCACAAGCAGGTGTATTGTTACGGCAAAGTCTAGGGGCCTCATTATAAAAGGATGAATAAATAAAAATCACTGCACATATTTACCTGTTCAAAACACTCCACCAGTGGCCAATTAGTGGTGTGCAGAATATCGAGCCTGGACAGGCAGACAGGCGCGTATGTCAAACCACTTTGTAACAGTCCTCCTCACCAGCTTGGCGGGGAGGGTGGGTGTAGGGGGATAAGACATCCTAAAGGTTGTTTCTTAAAACAGCATCGGAAATGCCAATTACGTTGCTTCCAAATCTAAGCTTGTCGTTACAGTGAGGCAGGTAGCTGTGAATTTGCTACTTCTCAACTACAGATGTCACTGCGCTCATTAATCCGAATAGAATCATAGAATCACAGAATCCCTACAGTGCAGAAGGAGGCCATTCAGCCCATCGAGTCTGCACCGACAACAATCCCACCCAGGCCCTATCCCCATAACCCCTCGCATTTACACTCCTAGTTCCCATGACACTAAGTGCCAATTTATCATGGCTAATCAACCTAACCTGCACATCTTTGGAGTGTGAGAGGAAAACCGGAGCACGCGAAGGAAACCCATACAGATACGGGGAGAACGTGCAAACTCCATATCGATGGTGACCCGAGGCAAGAATCGAACCCGGGTCCCTGGCGCTGTGGGGCAACAGATTCAGCCCAATGACAAACTACAGTCAACCAATGCACAGTGTGAAATAGAACGTGTTCATAGGTAGCTTAAGATGAACAATCTAGAGATGTCCTCAGACCATAAATGGAAGTCTAGGATTTTAGCTGGTGTCTCTCACAATCCTAATTTATTGTATTTTCTCTTTTAAAATGACTCTCTTGCCAACTGGAAGCAGACATTAGGATCAATTTTTTCTCAAAGAATTCCTTTGCTTCATATGAAAAATGTGTATCTGGAAATTGGGATAATATTCACATTGTTGATCTTCAACCAGGAGGTCAACTCCAGTTTAAACAAATCAGAGGAAATGGACATCACGGGCATTCAGTGAGGATCCCTCATTGCCCCTTATGATGGTGATGGTGAGACACCTTCTTTGCACTGCTGTGGTAAAGATTCCCCCACATTGATGTTAACTCTGGACTTGCAAACCTTTGATCCAGCAACGATGAAGGAACAGCCACTATTGTATCTCCCACTGAGGACGGTGAGTGATTGGGTGTGGACTTGAATATGGTGGTTTTGCCTTGTGTCTGCTGCCCTTGTTCTTTGAGAACGTCACAAGTTTGGGTGGTGCTGTCGAAGCAGTCTTGGTGAGTTGGTGCAATGCAGTGCGTTGGGGCAGCACGGTTGCACAGTCGTTAGCACTGCTGCCTCACAGTGCCAGGGACCCTGGTTCAATTCCGGCCTTGAGTGTCTGTCTGTGTGGAGCTTGCACGTTCTCCCCGTGTCTGCGAGGGTTTCTCCTTGGTTCTTCGGTTTCCTCCCACAGTCCAAAGATGTGCAAGTTAGTTGAATTGGCCGTGCTAAATTTCCCCTTAGTGTCCAAAGATGTGTAGGTTAGGGTGATAAGCGGGATAAATACATGGGATTACCAGGAGAGTCAGTGCAGGCTCGATGGGCCGAATGGCCTCCTTCTGCACTGGAGGGATTCCATGTTTTATCTTGTAGATGGGACACACTGCTGCTTTAATAGTGCAGGGAGCGAATATTTAAGGTGGCAGTGGATGGGATATTGACTAAGAGAGTTACTTGCTGTGCACAACCTGCTACGATGTAGCATTTTGAAGCCAGGCACCAATTTCTAAATAGATTATCACTGGGAACATTTTTGAGGAGTTTGCCTGATGGGGCAGTGTAACTTTAGAGCAAAAATGACAGAAACCCTCACGTGTTCCTGGGGAATTCTGAAGGAAGCTCCAAACGCATATGCTCTAAAATCGGATCTCTGGCACCTCAATACTCTTCAACAGCTCAGATACTTGACATCAAATTGTAACAGCATGGTGGGTGGCACGGTGGCACGGTGGCACTGCTGCCTCACAGCACCAGGGATCCAGGTTTGATTCCTGGCTTGGGTCACTAGCTGTGTGGAGTTTGCATGTTCTCCCCACGTCTGCATGGGTTTCCTCCCACACTCCAAAAGACGTGCTGGTTAGGGTGCATTGGCTGTGCTAAATTCTCCCTCAGTGTACCCGAACAGGCGCCGGAGTGTGGCGACTAGGAGATTTTCACAGTAACTTCATTGCAGTGTTAATGTAAGCCTACTTGTGACAATAATAAATAAACCTTAAATTTACAGGAAGCTCACAAGGGTGACAGGAAAGGCGCAGGTAACACAAAGATAGTCAGAAAGAGAGTGAGGAACATGATGAGTATTGTTGATCAGGCTGTGGGTGTCATTGGCTGGGCCAACTTTATTGCCCATCCCTAATTGCCCTTGAGAAGGGGATGGTGAGTTGCCTTCTTGAACCGCTGCAGGCCCAGAGGTGTCGTTATGTCCACAGTGCTGTTAGGGAAGGAGTTTCAGGATTTTAACTCAGTAACAGTGAAGGAACGGTGATGTATTTCCAAGTCTGGATGGTGAGTGACTCGGAGGGGAACTTCCAGGTGGTGGTGCCCGCAGGTATCTGCTGCCCTTGTCCTTCTAGGTGGCAGGGGTGGTTAATGGGGTGTGCCAATCAAGCGGTCTGCTTTGGCCTGGCTGGTGTTATTGGAGCAGCATTCATCCAGGCAAGTGGGGAGTATTCCATTACACTCCTGACTTGTGAAGATATGGTTAAATGTATTGCACAGGAGCAGTGGAAATGGGCTGACAACTCTTGAAATGTGTTACAATTCTTGGAAAGATGTTGTAGCTTGCAAAACTGTCTTTTCTAAAGAACTGCTTTTTTGAATTATTTTGTAACTCAAAACTATTTGTTACAGACTTGTTTGTGACTTGTAAATGCTGGACAGGCTTCGGGGAAATCAAGAGATGGGTTCCTCTTCACAAAGTTCCCAGCCCCTGACCTGCTCTTGTCAGGCGAGCATAAAAGAGAAACATTCTGGGTGGGGTTTTCCAGCCGCACTCGCCCCAAGAGAAGAAAATCCTGCCCGAAGTCAACGGCCTTTGGCATGGTCCGCCCACCCCCCACCCCCCCCCCGCCCGCTACGATTCCCGTGGTGGGTGGGATGGAAAAACTCCGCCCACAATCTCAGTGGGATGGAGAGGAAAGTAGGAGGAGAGAGAGGAGAGAGTTGGAAAGTGTGGGGGAAAAAAAAAACGAAAGATTTTTGAAGAGTTTGTCAGTCGCTGGTGAAGGTGAGGCTGATTGCTCTCTGAGTCAGCCAGTGTGTAAGTCCTGCCTGTTCCTGGATGTCACACAACCCATACAAATATAAGCACATAGAGGATGAAGGATATGGGCCTCCAAATATTATCCCTCAAACCTGAGCAGTCTGATGGAAGCAGCATATAGAAACCATATAGTGCAGAAGGAGGCCATTTGGCCCATCGAGTCTGCACCGACCAACAATCCCACCCCAGGCCCTATCTCCACAACCCCACACATTTACCCCGCTAATCCCTCTAACCTACACATCTCGGGGCACTATGGGCAATTTAACATGGCCAATCAACCTCACACGCACATCTTTGGACTGTGGGAGGAAACCCACGCAGACACGGGGAGAACGTGCAAACTCTGCCCAGACAGTGACCCAAGCCGGGAATTGAACCCAGGTCTCTGGAGCTGTGAGGCAGCAGTGCTAACCACTGTGCCACCGTGCCACCCCACGGTATAAGACAGAGATGTGTATTCTTACAAAGACAGGGTATGTGGGTGGCGCTAACACACAGGCATGCACACACGGGGTATTTTCTAAAAGGACCAAGTTAATTTAGGTTGGTGTTGTTACCTCATGTTGTCTTTCCGATGGACTGTTACATACATTTCATAGGCTCTCCCGGGGGGAATAGCTCCTGCCGGCACCAGTAAGCTGACTCCTGGAATTGACAGAACATACAATCTGAACATTGGGTTGTGAGAAAGGGTTAATGCCGCCATCGACTGTCGACAACTTTATCTTGCAAAGAGAAAAAGGCATTTAAATCTTGCTATAATTGAAAAAAAAAGTAACAGCAAAATACTGCGGATGCTGGACTCTGAACCCAAAGCAGAAAGTGCTGGAGAAACTCAGCAGATCTGACTATGAGGGTATGGGGACTGTAATTGGGCAAAGGGAATGCAAATGGCGGTCATCGTAATCTTAACCCGCCCCCCACACCCTGCCCCCCCCCACACCCTCCCACCCCCTCCCCCCCCCACACCCCCCCCGCCACCCCCAACAGTATAAATCTTGTCTGATTTTCTTTGCTTTCAACTCTGACAAAGGGTCATCCAGACTCGAAACGTTGGCTCTATATTTTCTCCACAGTCAGACCTGCTGAGATTTTCTAGCATTTTCTGTTTTGATTTAAGTCCCGCCTCCAGCTTCAATCTTAGCGAGACAGGCAGAAACAGAGAACCTGCACAAATTGCCACGTGGCCAAACTTCACTCTGAGCAGAACTCAACATCGTCACATTGTAACCTGACGGAGGGTTTCGGGGGGGGTCTTGTCGATTTGTCCTGGATATTTTGGAAGGGGTGTTCACTGTGGAAATCTAGGTCATGTTCAGCACAGGCGGAAGGACAAAAGCAAAGTGTTTACGATAAATGGGGGTGCGTTGAGGGAGTACCACACTGGCGGAGGTGCTGTCTCCCAATGTAACTTTCAACGGAGACCCCGCCTGCCCTCATCCGGCTGATGTGAAAGACTTCTTGCCATCATTTTCAACAAGAGTTCTCACTGTTCTCCTGGCCAACATTCATCCCTCTGCCAACATCACTGAAAAACCAATGGATTAGAGTTTTCTATATGCATAAAAATAGTAAAAGTGCGGTAAAAGAATGAATACGGTTGATTCGGGAGACTTGCATGTGGAGGCAGAAGAAATAGCGGAGATATTAAACGAGTACTTTGCATCTGTCTTTATAAAGGAAGAAAATGTTACCCAGGCCGAGGTGAGAGAGGAGGTAACTGGTGCACTCGAGGAATGTACAATTGAGAAGGAGGATATGTGTGAGAAATGATGTGGAGATGTTGGCATTGGACTGGGGTGGGCACAGTAAGAAGTCTCACAAAACCAGGTTAAAGTCCAACAGGTTACCAAATAAACCTGTTGGACTTTAACCTGGTGTTAATGTGTTAGAAAGGCTATCTTTATTTAAAATAGCTAAGATAGCAGGATGAGAGGCATCCAAGCACACTGATGGAAGTGAGAATGGAAAATGTCAGAGGCACCAGAGATAAACTTCTGGTCTTCCTTAGACACGGGGGAGGTGCTGGAGGACTGGAGAATTGCAAACATTACATCCTTGTTCAAAAAAGGGTGCAGGGATAACGCAGACCAGTCAGTTTGACTGCAATGGTAGGGAAACTTCTGGAAGCTATCGGTCAGAACAAAATCAATAGTCACTTGGACAAGAGCAGGATAATTAAGGAGAGTCAGCATGGATTCATTAAGGGAAAATCATATTCAACTAACTTTGAGGGGGTAACAGAGAAGGTTGATAAGGGAAATGTTGTTGATGTGGTGTATATGCAGTGGTGCGGTGTATAGGGCAGCACAGTGGCATGATGATTAGCACTGCTGCCTCACAGCGCCAGGGACCCGGGTTCGATTCCCGGCTTGGGCCACTGTTTTGTGTGGAGTTTGCACATTCTTCCCATGTCTGCATGGGTTTCCTCCGGGTGCTCTGGTTTCCTCCCACAGTCTGAAAGACGTGCTGGTTAGGGTGCATTGACCTGAACAGGTGCCAGAGTGTTGCGACTAGGGGAATTTCACAGTAACTTCATTGCAATGTTAATGTAAGCCTTACTTATGACTAGTAAATAAACTTTTAACTTTATATGGATACAGTGCCACACGACAGACTTGTGAACACAATTCTAGCCCATGGAATGAAAGGGAAAATAGGTTCTATGATAAGAAATTGGCTGAGTGACAGGAAAGAGAGAAGTGATAAATGACTGATTTTCAGATTGGAGGAAGGTTTGTAGTGGAGTTCCCCAGGGGTCAGTGTTGGGACCCTTGCTTTTCCTGATTATACATTAATGGCCTATGGACTGTGGTGTTCAGGGCATGATTTCAAAATTGTGGATAATAGAGAGATTGAAAACATTGTCAACTGTGATAAGGATAGTCTTGAACTTCAAAAGGGCAGAGACGTGTTGGTGGATTGGGCAGACATGTGGCAGATGAAGTTCAATGCGGAGAAGTGTGAGGTGATTCATTTGGGCAGGAAGAGTGAGGAGAGTCAGTGCAAACGAAAGGGAGAAACTCTAAAGGCGGTGCAGGAACAAAGGGACCTCAGTGTATATGTACATAAATCATTGAAGATGGCAGGGCATGTTGAGAGGGCAGTTAATAAAGCATATAGTATTTGAGGTTTGATTAATTGGGGCATTGAGTACAAGAGGAACGATTCTAGTTAGGCCTCATCTGGAGTACTGTGTCCAGTTCTGGGTGGCATACCGGAGGAAGGATATGAAAGCATTGGAGAGAGTACAGAGGAGATTCAGAAGAATGATTCCACAGCTAAACAACTGCAGCTATCAGGATAGATTGAGACTGTTTTCCTTGGCACAGTGGCAAGCACTGCTGCCTCACAGCACCAGGGACCTGTGTTCGATTCCCGGCTTGGGTAACTGTCTGTGCGGAGTCTGCATGTTCCCCTCGTGTCTGGTGGGTTTCCTCCAGGTGTTCCAGTTTTCTCCCACAGTCCGAAAGACGTGCTGGTTAGGTGCATTGGCCATGCTAAATTCTCCCTCAGTGTACCCGAACAGGCGCTGGAGTGTGGCGACTGGGGATTCTCACAGTAACTTATCACAGTGTGATTGTAAGTCTACCTGTGAGTAATAAATTAAACTTCTTTTTAGAAAGCTGAGAGGAGACTGGATCGAGGTATTCCAGATTCTCAGAGGTAGGATAAATAGTGAGAAACTGTTCCCTCTCAAGAGAGGGAACAGATTCAAAATAATTAGCAAAAGGAGTAAAAGTGATGTGAGGAATATATTTTCACCCAGAGGGTGGTTGGAGCCTGAAACAAACTTCCTGAGAGAGTGGTGGAGGCAGATTCAATCAAGGTGTTCAGAAGCGAATTGGATTGTTAACTGAAAAGAATGTATAAGATTACTGGGATAAGGCAGGGGTCAGAGAACAGGTAGAATACTCTTTCAGAGAGCCAGCGCAGACCTGATGGACCAAATGGCCTCCTTCTGCGCTGTAAAGATTCTGTGAAATGCTCTACATGGCATAGAATATGCAGCACAGAAACAGATCATTTGGCCAAACTAGCCTGTGCGAGGTATCGACAATGGGCAAACAGAAGGGAAGAGGAGTATTTGATTAATCCCTACAGTGCAGAAAGAGGCCATTCGGCCCATCGAGTCTGCACAGACCACAATCCCACCCAGGTCCTCTTCCTGCAACCCCATATATTTCCCCTGCTAATCCCCCTGACACTTGGGTCAATTTAGCATGGCCATTCCATCTAACCCGCACGTCATTGGACCCTGGGAGGAAACTGGAGCACCCGGAGGAAACCCACACAGACAGTGACCCGAGGCCGGAATTGAACCTGGATCCCTGGCGCTGTGAGGCAGCAATGCTAACCATTGTGCCACCCCAGGGGAGGTATCTCCCCTTTGGAGAGTCTTCTCCTCTTAAAATAATTGGTGTAGTCAAGTGTTGAACAAGCCTCTCTGCAATGTAATACCTGTTGCCATGACAATGAGCTTTGAGCGTTCGGGACAAAGTTTTAGTTTGATTCCTGGAAAATGTTGCTGAGCGGACATTCAAGTTTCTTAACAAATCCAAAACACACGACAATCCTTCCCCTCTGCCAATAATAAAAACTAAAATAATTGTTGAGCTGGAATTTCTTTCCATCTAGGAGAAAGTCAAGAAGAGTTCAAAGGTGCAGCAGAGGTTTACCTGAGTTGGGTACAATGAGATGTCCTCCCAGGATGTTAAAACTCCCAAAAGCACTGCATGATGGATCCTTTTGCTGGGCTAGGCTCTGGTTCTTGACGTTCTGGGCCTCGTTGTCCAGCAGCGATTCTGTGAGCTGCGGGGAGAGTTTGGATGCCAGGTCCCCCGCCTCAGCCTGGGGTGTGACACTGCAGGGGGAGTTGTACACTTTAATTTTCAGGTTGGGCAGCGGGTCAAGCAGCGGCGAGTTAGTCATCGGGATCTTGTCCGAGATATCGTGCAAGGCGTACATGGGGCCTCGGTACATGGCGGCAGCTGCAGTGAGGTCTGGCTGAACTGCAAGGAGGTGGGAGTTATCTACACGAAAGAAAGGCACAGGATAATTGTGCAATGTAGAACTTTTAGCTGTCAACACTTAAAAAGAAGTTCGATCTATCCATCTATCTTAAAATAAAGACAGGTTTAGTGTGTGGTTTGTCTATCGTGGTTTATCTAACAAAGAACAAAGAACAAAGAAAGTTATAGCACAGGGACAGGCCCTTCAGCCCTCCAGGCCTGCACCGACCATGCTACTCTATTGGGGTTTGTTTATCATGGTAGCATATGGGCACAGTGGCACACAGTGGTTAGCACTCCTGCCTCACAGCGCCAGGGACCTGAGTTCAATTCTGGCCATGGATGACTGTATGTGTGGAGTTTGCACGTTCTCCCCGTGTCTGCGTGGGTTTCCTCCGGGTGCTCCGGTTTCCTCCTGCAGTCCAAAGATGTGCGGGTTAGGTGGATTGGCCATGCTCAATTGCCCCTTAGTATCAGGGTGATTAGCAGGGTAATTATATATGGTTAAGGGGTAGGGCCTGGGTGAGATTGTTGTCGGTGCAGGCTCGATGGGCCAAATGGCTGCCTTCTGCACTGTAATGGTTCTATAGTGGTAATGTTACTGGGCTGCTAACCCAGAGCTGGACTAATGCTCTGGAGGCATGAATCCAAAGATCCGCCCCACCACCCATCATTGCAGCTGGACCAATCCAATTAAATGTGCAGTAAAAGCTAGACTCATTAATAATGATGATGAAATAACTGGATTGTTGTAAAAACCAATCTGGTTCACTAATGCAATCTGCCACCCTTACCCGGTCTGTCCTAACAGATCCACAGTAGTGTGGTTGACCCTCTACTGTCCTCTGAAATAGCCAAACAAGCCATTGAGATGGACCAGTCCTCTGGATCAATAGGTAAATCACTCCCCAACAGCACTGTGGGTCTACCTACACCACATGGACTGCAGCCAGTTCAAGAAGGCGTAATTAGGGATGGGAAATAAATGGTTGGCGTTACCAGCAACGCCCACAACCCATGAATGAATAATGAACTGAAACCTTCTGTGAGTCTGACCGATTTATAGGCGTGGGACGAGTTTACCAGCACTGAATTATAACCACTGCATTCACAGAAATGTAGGATTCCATCTACTGGGTTCCTTCATCACTTTTCCTCCACTTCTTACTTCTATCGTAGAAACATACAGTGCAGAAGGAAGCCACTCGGCCCATCGAGTCTGCACCATTCACAATCCCACCCAGGCCCTATCCTTATAACACCATGCACTTACCCTAGCTAGTCCCCCTGACACTAAGGGGCAATTTAGCATGGCCAATCCACCTGACCTGCACATTTTTGGACTGTGGGAGGAAACTGGAGCACCTGGAGGAAACCCACGCAGACACGGGGAGAACGTGCAAACTCCAGACAGACAGTGACCCAAGCCGGGAATCGAACTTGGATACCTGGCGCTGTGAGAGAGCAATGCTAACCACTGTGCCACCGTGCCGCCCATTCTTTGGTTGATTAGAGTAAAATGCTCCCAATTGTTGCTTAAGGTGCAAGCGGGAGGATTTTCCTAAACTTTATGTCAATGGTGGAAAGGGATATTTTCCGTCACTAAACGAACATAAGGAGAGGCTGGATAGGCTGGGACTTTTTCCCTTGGAGTGCAGGATGATGAGGGGTGACCTTATAGAAGTTTATAAAATCATGAAGGGCGTGGATAAGATGAAGAGCCATAGTTTTTCCCCAGAGTAGGGGAGTCCAAAATTAGAGGGCATAGATTTAAGGTGAGAGGGGAAAGATTTAAAAGGGACCTAAGGGGCAACTTTTTCACACAGAGGGTGGTGAGTATATGGACTGAGCTGCCAGAGGAGGTGGTAGAGATGGATACAGTTACAACATTTAAAAGACATTTGGACAGGTACAGAGATGGGTTAGGTTTAGAGGGATATGGGCCAAATGCAGGCAAATGGGGCTCGTTCAGTTTAGGAAACCTGGCCAGCATGGACGAGTTGGGCCGAAGGGCCTGTTTCCATGCTGTATATCTCCATAACTCTATGAATGCGAGCCATACAATGGGCCAAGAATGCCAGGATGGGGAAAGAGAAAGTGGAAATGTTTCTCTGACATTTTATCAGTGTTTTATTGTGGCTCATTGTTATCGGTACTTGATGGTATGTGAACATGGCACTCACTTCAATGACAGGAAATGTTATAATCCCTCAATCGTATCTTTTGCTTTGAGTGGTTCAGAACCAGAGCACAAAAAGGAACTTTGCGATACCATTTTAGGTTCAGAAAATAAGAGAGGCCTCAAACAAACCAACCTTGCCTGGGTGTCTTGATGCTCACTGGTTGGAAGCCGCCATTCAGAGCGGCCGAGTCTCTGATGTCGGAGCTGAAATCGCGGTGGTTCTTACGGTAAACGAACATCACCACGACCAGCAGAATGGCGAGGCACACGATCACAGCCACCGCCACGGCGACGTAGAGGGCGACTTCGTCCGACCCTGACGCGGCTGCAGAGGAAGGAGAATGGAGGAAGTTGGCATTTGTACGGTCCAGGTAATCCCGGGGGAGCACGAAGCTCACATGCGCGGCATTCCCAAGAATATCCGACACTTTATTTACCCTTACCCATCACCCCCAACTCACGTGGTTCAGGAATCCCCTCTTTAATAACATAAACAAAAATTATGGGCTAAGTTTGGGATTTTCCCTGTATAAACTTAAAAGTTCATTTATTTATTAGTCACAAGTAAGGTTTACATTAACACTGCAATTAAGTTACTGTGAAAATCCCCAAGTCACCACACTCTGGCGCCTGTTCGGGTCAATGTACTCTAACCAGCACGTCTTTCGGAATGTGGGAGGAAACTGGAGCACCCGAAGGAAACCCACGCAGACACGGGGAGAACGTGCAAACTCCACACAGACAGTGACCCAAGCCGGGAAGCGACCCCAAGTCCCCGGCACTGTGAGGCAGCAGTGCTGACCACTGTGCCGCCGTGCCACCCCATTCCTCCCACAGTCTGAAACGCATGTGGTTTTGATGATGGCCACCGATTATGGAGCAAAATGAACTCTCCCCCACATCCAGGGGAACTCTGGATGTGAGCACTGCAGGTTGACAAATGAACAGAAGGTCAAACTAACCAGGAGAAAAGTTCAAAAGCAATGGACACAATATTCCAGCCCTTCCCACTGGTAGAATCTTCCAGTCCCACCCAAAGTGCCCCTCCCCCTTCCTCCTTTCCCCCCAAGATGGGTGCCCTGGCAGCAGAATGGGTCAGACGTACAAAATAACATAGACCTCGGCGGGACTGGAAGATCCAATGGTGAGCTGCTGGAAAACTCATCCCAGGATTGTGGGGAGTGGGGGGGAGGGGCAGGAAAATTAAGGTCAATGTCTGTGATTCAGAGTTTTCCAACTCAGAAACCAAAGGTATCTTTTTTGGGTTGAGATTTCTCTTGTGGAATATCCCCATTGGAAACTCCCAAAATTCACCTTTCGCAAATTAGTAAGTTAATGCTCACAGGCAAAGACCTTTCATACAACAACAACAACTTGCAATTTTTATGGCACCTCTAACATAGTTATAAAATGCTTCACAGGGGCGTAATCAGGTGAAAAAGGGAGGTGATATTAAGACCAGTCGTTAAATAGCTTGGTCAAAAAGGTGGGTTTTGAAGAGCATCTTTAAGGAGGGGAGATTGTTGGGGAGAGGTTTAGGGAGGGAATTCTGGAGCTTGCAGCCAAAGGAATGGCCAGCAATGGGAAACTGATGAAATTCAGAGATGGACAGCAGGCCAAGATTGGAGGGGTGCAGATATTTCTGTTAGAGCTCCGGGGGGTTACAGAGGAAACAGCAGTGATGCAGTGTGCCACCAATATCACACAACGTGAACTCTGCTCATTTGTGGGGTTCAGATGATTTAGGAAGAGCAGCCGGCTTACCAGGCTGATTCCTGGGATGGCAGGTCTGTCATATGAGGAGAGACTAAGTCGGTTAGGATTATATTCACTGGAGTTTAGAAGAGTGAGAGGGGATCTCATAGAAACTCATAAAATTGTAACAGGGTTTTTTTAATTTTATTTTTTTATATACTTTTCCAATTCAATCAAATCAAATCCAATTCAGAGTCTCAACAAGTTGAGACATTTCAGATCCAGGCTGACAAGACAGGGCGGGAGACCAAAACCACCCTGTCCTGGGCCTGATCTACATGAGTCAAGCTGATTGGAGAAGGGGGAGGATCCTCCTCCAAGACTTGAGCTCATTTGCATCTTAGCCAAAAGGCCGAGATGCCGCTTTTAAAAATTGCTTCATATGAAACATATGAAGCCTCAGCATAACCTAATGACCTCAACCAAGCGTAGGCGATCCGTACTACACTTGATCTTAGCCAAAAGGCCGAGAAGAGACAGGGTAGATTCAGAAAGAATGTTTCCAATGGTGGGGGAGTCCAGAACTAGGGATCATAGTTTGAGGATAAGGGGTAAACCTTTTAGAACTGAGGTGAGGAGAAATTTCTTCACCCAGAGGGTGGTGAATGCGTGGAATTCACTACCACAGAAAGTAGAGGCCAAAACGTTGTCTGATTTCAAGAAGAAATTAGATATAGCTCTTGGGGCTAAAGGGACCAAGGGATATGGGAGGAAGGGGGAGGATCAGGATATTGAATTTGATGATCAGCCATGATCAGAATGAATGGCGGAGCAGGCTCGAAGGGCCGAATGGCCTACTCCTGCTTCTAGTTTCCATGGTTCCAGGAATAGGCAATTTCCTCACCCTGATGAATTGGATCCATTGGGCGGGATTTGCTGGCCTTCCCAGGGCTGAGGTGGTTCGCCATTGGCTGCCAGCCGTATCTTCCCATCCCTACCCAACGATGCCCATGACATTTTGCTTGGCTCAACTGTCCCACCATCGGGGAACCTGCCGTGCCCGAGTGAGGGATGGGGAGTCACCTTCTGCGGGACTAGAAGATCCCACTGGTGGGAAGAGCTGGAACATCCCCCCACCACTCCCCAGCCCCCCATTGGCTTCTGAGCATCAATCTCTGAAATACACATCCATCACATAAAACGTACCCTATAGTTTTACCAAATAATAGCATAACCCTTTGATACTACTTTCATAAATAAAACATTTCTAGCTAACTGTCTCCTTCCCTCTGTATGAATAAATAACATTGCACTGCGCGACATTGTCAATATCTGCATGAAGTCCCATTATCTGTGAATGTTAACCAGTCTATTTTAAAATGGTGAAGTGATGGATCTCCTCTGAGGACAGGGAAACTGCCAACTCAGAAAGGTGCTGGCAAACGTCTGGTTCCTGGACATTGGCAATTAGAATTAGCACCATAAAAATATCAAGAACCAGAGTCAACCATTCAGCCTGGCCGCCACTCCAATGAGGCATTCCCGTTCTGTAACTCAGATCTCTTTTCCCACCTCGAAACCCCTTACTGGGCAAAGATCTTAGATCTCAATCTTGAATGCTTCAACTGTTTTCCAGGATCTACAGGTTCCACATTTTCACCAACTTTTGTGCGACCGTGCGGCCGCACGGTAGCACAGTGGTAGCACTGCTGCTTCACAGCTCCAGGGTCCTGGGTTCAATTCCCGGCTTGGGTCACTGTCTGTGTGGAGTTTGCACATTCTCCTCGTGTCTGCGTGGGTTTCCTCCGGGTGCTCCGGTTTCCTCCCACAGTCCAAAGATGTGCGGGTTAGGTTGATTGGCCATGCTAAAATTGCCCCTTAGTGTCCTGGGATGCGTAGATTGGAGGGATTAGCGGGTAAAATATGTCGGGATATCGGGGTAGGGCCTGGGTGGGATTGTGGTCGGTGCAGACTCGATGGGCCGAATGGCCTCTTTCTGTACTGTAGGGTTTCTGTGATTTCTATGATATAATTCCTGCTTCTGCTCCCTGACAACACAGTGGATGAACAACATTAAGAAGGATCCCCAAAATTATGAGTGACAAATTCTGGGGATATGAAGGTTGATGGCAATGCTGATATTTATTGCCCATCGTCAATTGCCCAACATTAGTCGACCTTGAATCACTTCAGTCCATGGGTGGCACAGTGGCACAGTGGTTAGCACTGCTGCCTCACAGCTCCAGGGACCTGGGTTCGATTCCCGGCTTGGGTCACTGTCTGTGTGGAGTTTGCACATTCTCCTCGCGTCTGCGTGGGTTTCCTCCGGGTGCTCTGGTTTCCTCCCACACTCCAAAGATGTGCGGGTTCGGTTGATTGTCCATGCTAAAATTGCCCCTTAGTGTCCTGAGATGTGTAGGTTGGAGGGATTAGTGGGTAAATATGTAGGGATATGGGGGTAGGGCCTGGGTAGGATTGTGGTCGGTGCAGGCTCGATGGGCCCAATGGCCTCTTTCTGCACTGTAGGGTTTCTATGATTCTATGAGGTCCCCATTGCTAATTTTTAGATAATGCCCCCTCACTAATTACCCTCACCAGAGGAAATGCATTCTCCACATCTACCCTATTAGAGTCATAGAGGTTTACAGCATGAAAACAGGCTGTTCGGCCCAACTTGTCCATGCCGGCCAATTATTACCACTGAGATAGTCCCAGTTGCCTGCATTTGGCCCATATCCCTCTATACCCATCTTACCCATGTAGCTTTTTGCTTTTTGCTTTTTAAAAGACAAAATTATGGCGCGGTGGTTAGCACTGCTGCCTCATAGTGCCAGGGACCAGAATTTGATCCCTGGCTTGAGTCACTGTCTGTGTGGAGTTTGCATATTCTTCCTGTGTCTGCGTGCGTTTCCTCCGGGTGCTCCGGTTTCCTCCCACAGTCCGAAAGACGTGCTGGTTAGGGTGCATTGGCCTTGCTAAATTCTCCCTCAGTGTACCCGAACAGGTGCTGGAGTTTGGCAACCAGGAGAATTTCACAGTAACTTCATTACAGTGTTTATGTGAGTTTACTTGTGACTAATAAATAAACTTTAAACTTTAAAATTGTACCCGCCTCTACTACTGCCTCTGGCAGCTCGTTCCAGACAGTCACCGACCTCTGTGTGAAAAATTGCCTCCTTGGACCCTTTTGTACCTCTTCCCTCTCACCTTAAACCTATGCCCTCCAGCTTTAGACTCCCCTACCTGTGGGTAAAGATGTTGATTATCTAGCTGATCTGTGCCCCTTATTGTTTTATAGACCTCTATAAGATCACCCCTAAGCCTCCTACGCTCCAGGGAAAAAAGTCCCAGTCTATTCAGCCTCTCCTTATAACTCAAACCATCAAATCCTGGTCGCATCCCAGTAAATCGTTTTTACACTATTTCTAGTTTAATAATATCCTTTCCATAATAGTGTGACCAGAACTGTACACAGTTGTTGAATCCTTTTAACATTTTAAACATCTCAATCAGGTCTCTCCTTGATCTTTTCTGCTCAAGGGAATACAAGTCAGGCTTATGTGACCTTTCCTCATAATATTACACACTAAGCCCTCTCATTTCCTTTGGGTCTGTTCCGGCAACATCTTGAGTGGACAATACAATGTAGGTGGGAGGGGTGGGGGGATGGTGGGGGGGGGGGGGGGGGGGGGGGTGCGAGTAGGGGTGGTAGGGAAACGGTGAGATAGGCCTTTGAGGGACCTCAGGTTAATTTGAGTGCTGACTTTGCCATCAAGCCCCATATTCAATCTGTTCAAATGACTGATCCAAAACTGCCCCAGGAATAACTTTTACCTTGGCAGTGGCAAAACGTCAGCTGGGGAGAGTGCGGAGAAGGGCAGTTCAGTGATTAGAAGAGAACGGAATGACATTGGATTTTGAAACTATCACAAGATGCAGTGAGTTAACGGTCGTGAAGCACTGGAGGACACTTTGCTTTCAAGTCTATCTGTTCCAACTGTGGGTAGAAATGTGGACCAACTAACTGATACAAGGATCGAGAACAAGTGGGAAAAAGCAATACGGAAAAAGTAATTTTAAAAAGGGAAAATGAAGAGGCAAGGATAAGCAGGCTCATGGTGGTTAGGCCCCAGCTGGTATGCAGTTTGGGGAACTCCACAACAGGCAAGACGTTTAAAAAAATTACCAGCATAAATTTCAGAGGATGATGCCAGGGATGAGAAATTGGACTCATGAGGAGAAGCTTGAGATGTTTAGATTATTTTTCACTGGGCCGCAGAAGGCTAAGAGGAAATTTAAAGGAAGTTTTTCTAAGGAAAAATTATGAAGGTTTTTTTTAGGGTGAATGAATTGTGGAGAATTTGGTGATGAGTGAGATCACTCATGTAACTCTGGGAGAGAATGGAGAGAGTTTCAGAGCAAAGTCTTGATGTCAGAGCAATAGATGGAGCAAGAAAGATGGAAAATTGTTCTCTGGTGGCATCTTGTGACTGAACAATACAGAACTCCTCTGAGTTTGATCTTCGGTTGGGGAGATATCAGTTGTGGCGGCAACTTGGAAGTTCCTCTGAGGTAGAGCTTGACCACTCTCAATCACAGTCCACCCATCTCCACATCAAAATGCACGCTGTGCCTGCATCATGGTTGAAAACCGTGAGGTTGAACACTTGGCTGACCCTTATGCTCCAGGGTCAGATGGGGGCAAAAATGGCTCCCAAAACCTATCAACCTGTAGTCCAGCAGGAGGCAATGCCTGTGGTTAAAATGGAAGGAGGCAGAAGTGGGAATGGAAGAGGGAAAACAGGAAGAGGGAGGGAAAAAAGGATGGGAAAAAAATCAGAATGGAGGGAAAAGTGGAAAAAGGAGGAAGAAGTTGGATAGAAAATCGAAAAGGAAGAGGGAAAAGTGGGATGGAACAATGGGAAAGGAAGATGGAAAATAGGGAAACAAACCAAACTATTTCCCCAGGATTTCTCGAAGGAAAGCTCACAACCATTTTAACAATGTATCATTATTAGACCATGTCTCACAAATTCTTTCATGGTACTAATTAGGGAGTTGTTGGGCTGGGATAGCACGAGATTTCAGTGTTTGGGCCCTAGCTATACATGACAACTCTACAGCAACATAGTCACATGCCAGTTTCAAATGCCACGTTCTGCATTGAAAACTAACGTGGGAAAAGGCAGTGATGTTCTTGCTGTGAGGGGCAGATTGAAAAGCAAAAAGTCAAACACAAGTAAACACTAATATGAGGAGCTGCTGACATCCAGGTCAAGTTAACTATGAGCGTTATCAGTGTTCCTTTTTTATTAAAAAGGAAAATTAACCTGAAAGTGAAATCCATTAACGACACACAGATCTGAGCAACACAGAGCACGGATGTCAAATACATATTGCTTCCTCATCCTAATGCCAAACTCTTTCAGTAATGATTGAATTATACACTCACACGTCCACTGCACACATGCACACACTTACCCACATCACATTCACACACACCCTCACAGACACACTCACTCACCAATTCATATACACACTCACACCCCCACCATACAAACACATCCACCACAAGCACATACAACATTCACTCTTACACATACAAACATGCATACTCTTAAGTACACATACACCCATGTACATACTCACGCCCACTCACAAGCAGTCACTCATACGCTCCCATTATCACATGCATGCACCAATCGGACCCATACTTGTACAAACATCACACATGTACAGGCACACATCCACGGATATGCGTACACACGGATACACACACACAGACACAAACACACACACACATGCACAAACACATGCACATGCACACACAAGCACGCACACACAGTTCATAGAATCATAGAATCACAAAATCCTATAGTGCAGAAGAAGGCCATTCGGCCCATCGAGTCTGCACCGACCACAATCCCACCCAGACCTATCCCCATAACCCCATGCATTTACCCTCGTGAGTCCACCTGACACCAAGGAACAATTTAGCATGGCCAATCCACCTAACCCACACATCTCTGGACTGTGGGTGGAAACTGGAGCACCCGGAGGAAACCGACGCAGACACGGGGAGAATGTGCAAACTCCGCACAGTGACCCAAGCCGGGAATCGAACCTGGGTCCCGGGCGCTGTGAGGCAGCAGTGCTAACCACTGCGCCGCCCCCACTGTGCCACCGTGCCACCCTCTATGATAAGTGGCAGACCCTCTGCCTCATGCCAGCAATCCAAAGATCTCCTTCATGCCCCAAGCTCACAAACATGGCTGCAGAAGCATGTTTAAAACTGAAATTATCGACAGAGCGGTTAAAACAATGGTCGTGTGGGTAATTCCGACACAAGATCTGGTCAGCACAATGCTCTGAGGTCAAACGCTGTGCGGGATATCAGAATAGACAGAGAAGAAATTCAGGCCCAAGGAAAGGTCATCACCAAATACAGAGTATGGTCTCAGAAAAAGGTGAGAATAGAATTTTATGTTGGAATATGACACTTACCTTTTCTGTTGGGTCCAGTACGGAGTCTGGACCCATCACACCAAGAACAGTTGGGTTTTAGATCAGTCAGTCCCTTGTCAGAATGTTTACAGAAGTTGGTATTTCCAATATCTTTGGGATTGGCCCTTCTGCTCACATCCTGAAGATAATGTCCACCCAGCCTGATGTTCAGCAAGGTGGGAAAGGGCTGAAATCATGGCTGGAGCTTCACCTCTCCATTGGCTGTGGCAATCCAGCCAGCGACTGACAGTGGGTGAGCACTTGTGTCAGGCACTTTGTCCCAGATTTCATATAGAAATCGGACTATTGCGATGTAAATAAATAAAGCCTGTTTCACCCCCCGCACCCCCCCCCACCCCCTCCCCCCCCCCCCCGCCAACAAACATTAGAATACTGTAAGTATTCATTCCAAAGTTGTTTTGACTCATCAGCCAATCAACACCCTGTTCTCTTGCAGTATAAATTGTATAAGGACAGACAGACTCTTTGAAATTTGGCATTCCTGTATCTGTCTTGATGAGTGCAAGACACAAAACGTTGCCAGCATGTCTCTTTTCAGCAATACCTTCCCATGACTTTATTTGGTCAGCAGTTCATCTTAGGCCTGTGAGATTCTGCTACAGGACTCAAAAATTATACAATCACATGGAATATTTTGTGAGCTCCAATGAATCCTGAGAGTTTTGTTTGTTGACCCCTGCGGAACAATGTTGTTCTACAGCATTCTGCTTGACATTGGGACTGGGAGGCCTCAGGCCTTCTTGGGGTTTGAAAAGCCTGCCTGCTGCTTGCGGGAACCATCAACGGCACCCACACTGACCCTCCTGCCCCAACACAATCTCCCCACACACACTGCCCCCCCAACATACACTGCCTCCCCAGCACAATCTTCCCCCAATGCAATCTCCCCACACAATCTCTCCCCCAAAACATTCTCCCCAATAAACTCTCCCCCAACACACTCTCTCCCAACAATTCTTTCCCAATTCTCTCCCAACACATTCTCTTCCAATACATTCTCTCCCAACATACTCTCCCAACAAACTCTCCCCTGCCCCCCTGACACTTTCCGCTCCCCCAACACACTCTCCCCCACTTCCCACAGTCTCCCCAGCCCTCCCTGCACAAATACACTCTCCCTCATCTCCAACACTTTCCCCCCTACACACACACACACTACTCCCCTCCACTCCCCCAACACACTCTCCCCCACACACACACACACTCTCCCCCACACACACACACACACACCCTCTCCCCCACATACACTCTCCCTCACACTTCCGCCCCCTCCCCATGCAGACTCTTCCCACCCCCCAAGCCACCCCACAACACCCACCTATCGCCAACGAGCAAAATAGTCAAAGCGAAAGACGTGGCCCATAAACTCAAACATTAACACAAACTAAAGAACAGAAACATAAAAAGGGAAAAAAAAACTTACAGGAATATCCAAAGTCTGTGCGACCTTTCTGTTCTGTGGAAATTTGATAAAATAAACCTTAAAGAAAATAAGCAAAACAAGAAAAGAAAAACGGATGAAAAGAATTAAGGGTTCATAAACACGTATAACGTATATTTAAAAAAAATTGAGAATAAGCTAATCTCCGGAAACATCTCTGAATCAGTGGAGCCCTAAGTGCTGCTGATTGAATTTTATTTGACCCATTACGGTGTAATGACCAAACTGATTGTATTGTGGGGTTGGAACAGGTGTCATGCAGCCCACTAAAAAGAGCATTCAAATCCTTCTGTGGGGAGTCTAATGGAGGGAATTGTGTATTAGTATATGCATGAACTCCTTTGGTTCCTGATGCTACCATATGCTCCCTGCCCCAGAGCACATGTGGGAGAGCTAATCCAAGCTGATGCTGTATAATCACACTGCTTGGGTTTGCACGGGGAACTGGTGCCCTGGGGCCACAGGTTAAAGACCCACCATCAAGGGGTCAGCTCCTGTGGGACTCCTCGCCATTAGGTTTAACGTCCTTCCAATCGGAAGGAATCCATTATGACATCGGCAGCAGTTTGTACTGTGAATCCGCCAAGAAGATGTTAAAATAGCGGGGAATTGTTAGCAATAATATACAAGGGGGAACGGCCTTCTCTTGGATCAATCGCCTCTCTTGAGGAAATAAAAGAATGAAATACCCACATGGGTGGTGAGACAGTCCACGAGATTGTGACAAGGGCTCGATGAGATTCAAAGGTCTATGCATTGACGGGGAGCCTCTGTTGTCACTCTGAGGATACCATGCTAACTAACACACTCACACGCTTCGGGACTTTGTTCCAATTATCACAATGCTGCATTCTCTAAGTTGTTAAGAAGGTGGCGAGTGTTGAGTCACAAGATTGATGTTTCTGATCATTTCCCAAACTATGGGAAGAGAGAACTGTTCCGGGAACATTACAGGCAGACTGACCTTTCAGGCCCACACACACACTACTAGGTGAATGTTCTAATGAATGGATCGAATCACAGAATGGTTACAACACAGAATGAGGCTATTCAGCCCCTTAAGTCCATGTTGGCTCACAGCAAGAGCAATTCAGCTACTCACCTGTCCTTTCCCTGTGCAATTTTCTTTCTCCTCAGCTGCCTATTCAATTCACTTGTGGAAGCCTCGATTGAATCAACTCCACTGCACTCTCAGGCGGTGCATTCCAGATCCTAACCACATGCCACATAAAGCCATTTTTCCTCATGTCGCCATTTCTTCTCTTACCAATCGCCTTAAATCAGTGGCTCTCTGGTTCCCGACTCTTCCACCAATGGAAACCGTTTCCATCTACTCTGTCCAGACACCTCATGACTCTGAACACCTCTGAACAAATCTTCCCTTCACCTTCTCTTCTCGACAAGGAGGAGAAGCCCAGCCTCTGCAATCTATCCACACAACTGAACTCCCTCATCCCTGGAACCGTTCTCGTGAATCTTTTCTGCACTCTCTCTAAAGCCCTCGCATCCTCCCTAAGGCGCTGTTCCCAGAACCGAACACAATTGGACAGCCACGCAATAATTGGTCGCTTTTGTACAACACTTTCATTTGAAAATATTGGAGGTGGGAAAAGGGTTGGTGGGCTGACAATCAAGATCACCCAATCAGATAACAAAGATCTGTTTGCTTTCCTATTGGCTTTGGGTAAGGAGGGCGTCGTGAGCATTGGGCATTTTGGGAGATCAATGACCAGACTGTTGGGGTTGGAGGTGGAAGGTCATGTGACACTATATCCAGGAATACTCCCAATGTGAGTTGGCAACTCCATTCTCCCGCCATTTTGCAAGCAATCGTTCAATCAAATTAATCTTATACTATTGTTACTATCGCCATTATTCATACGCACAAGAAAGGCACATTTCTTCTGCAAAACAGTAAAATAAATTCAGAGTGGCTTGTCAAGATAACTTGAAAATCCTGGAGAATTATCAGTCCCTCTCTTTCTGGTCTTCCGACTCATTCTCCTCTTTGCCTCTTTTCTGTGTTGTTAAGAGTCTCTCAGGACTGTGCATTACACTTCAGCTCTTAAGCTTAATGAAGCAGCCCATCACTCCAAGGTTTCTGCTGCACTACAGTTGCCAACTGTGGCTGGACATATTCCTGGAGATTTCGTCACATGACTTCCCATGTCTGACCCCTGACCTGGTTGAAAAACCCCTTGAATGGGGTAATGGGGATAGGGCCTGGGTGGGACTGTGGTCGGTGCAGACTTGATGGGCCAAATGGCCTCCTTCTGCACTGTAGGGATTCTATGATTCTATGAATATTTCCAATAATCTTACGACGTATAGAACAAAACTATTCAAAGAATATGAATTTTAATCCCCTCTTTCTGAGCACTTGGGAAAGCATAAGATCATTAAATGGAGGACCATTCAGCCCATCAAGTCTGTTCCGCCATTCAATGAGATCATAGGACATAGATTGATAATTATGTGATAATTCTCAACTCCACTTTCCTGCCTTAATTCTGTTCTTTCTCCACAGATGCTGCAAGATCTGCTGAATTTTTCCTGCACATTCTGTTTTTATTTCAGAGTTCCAGCATCTGCACTATGTTGTTTTTATTTAAAACAATTTATCTGGTCATTTTTCTTAGTTCTGTTTGCGGGAGCTAGCTGTGTATGAATTTCAGTCAAAGTGTTGTCACTGTAGTGATGTAGGAAACAGGACAGCCAATTATCGCACAGCACAACCTCACAAACAGCAATGTGACAATGACCAGAGGACCAACTTAGTTATCATAGAATCCCTACAGTACAGAAGGAGGCCATTCGGCCCATTGAGTCTGCACCGACCACAATCCCACCCAGGCCCTAACCTGCACATCTTTGGACTGTGGCAGGAAACCGGAACCCCCCCCCCAACCCCCCCCCACCCCCCCCCCCCCCCACCCCCCCCCCCACCCCCCCCCCCACCCCCCCCCCCCCACCCCACCCCCCCCCCCCCCACCCCCCCCACCCCCCCCCCCACCCCCCACCCCCCCCCCCCACCCCCACCCCCCCCCCCCCACCCCCACCCCCCCCCCCCCCACCCCCAACCGGAGGAAACCCACACAGACACGAGGAGAACGTACAAACTCCACACAAACAGTGACCTGAGGCCGGAATTGAACCCGGGTCCCTGGCGCTGTGAGGCAGCAATGCTAACCACTGTGCCGCCGTGATTGAAGGATAAATATTGGTTCCACGGCGTCCGGGAGAACTCTATGATAAAAGCAAAATACTACAGATGCTGGAATCTGAAACAAAATGCTGGAAAATCTCAGCAGGTCTGACAACACCTGTGGAGAGAGAATAGAGCCAAGTCTGGATGACCCTCATTCGAAACATTGGCTCTATTCTCTCTCTACAGATGCTGTCAGACCTGCTGAGATGTTCCAGCATTTTCTGCTTTTTGTTTTGGGGAGAACTCCCTTGCTCTTTTTCGACATGGGATCACTACCCCCTGACCCCGCCCCCCCCCGCCCCCCAATACATTTCCCACCCCGTGACTTTCGCAGTGGCTGTGAAAAGCGCTGGGAAGTTGAACAAATGAGGGGGAAGTAACTTGTAATAAAATCGCTGCCCTTATCTCAGGCCATCAGTATCACAACACACCTGAAGGTGGAACTGATGAAGCCCGGGTCACCTACATGCTCAGCAGCACCACCCACAGAGACACAAGAGTATTGCGGCTGTTTAATTCCAGCTGATTTGACTAAAGATGTCACTTTCTAACTTGTGTCTTTTTCAAAGTTGTGTCACACGTTTTGAGGCAAAGTTTGCGACTTGCCAACTTGGTGAAACAATATTGTTTCTTTCTTGAAGGTCTATAAAAATCCATTGCTGTTTGTTCTCCCACCTGCTCTTATCAGACTTTAACACTGCATCAATTGGATAGACGGGGTCAGGGAAGCAGAACTGAGACTGGTGTTTTTAAAGAGCCTTTCACAGTGTCCCAAAGTGCTTAGAGCCAACACTAATACTTTCAAAGTGCAGCCAATGTGCAACCAATCGTTTATTGGTAGGGGGATTGAATTTAGGAGTCGTAGCGTTATGTTGCAACTGTACACAACTCTGGTGCGGCCGCACTTGGAGTACTGTGTGCAGTTCTGGTCCCCACATTACAGGAAGGATGTGGAGGCTTTGGAGAGGGTGCAGAGGAGGTTTACCAGGATGTTGCCTGGTATGGAGGGGAGATCCTATGAGGAGAGGCTGAGGGATTTGGGATTGTTTTCGCTGGAAAGGCGGCGGCTAAGAGGGGATCTTATTGAAACATATAAGATGATTAGAGGTTTAGATAGGGTGGATAGTGATAGCCTTTTTCCTCTGATGGAGAAATCCAGCACGAGGGGGCATGGCTTTAAATTGAGGGGGGGTAGTTATAGAACCGATGTCAGGGGTAGGTTCTTTACCCAGAGGGTGGTGAGGGATTGGAATGCCCTGCCAGCATCAGTTGTAAATGCGCCTAGTTTGGGGGCGTTTAAGAGATCCGTAGATAGGTTCATGGACGAAAAGAAATTGGTTTAGGTTGGAGGGTCACAGTTTTTTTTTAACTGGTCGGTGCAACATCGTGGGCCGAAGGGCCTGTTCTGCGCTGTAATGTTCTATGTTCTAATCTATGCACAGCAAGACCGCGCAAACCACACGTCAGATGTGTCAACTTTTAATGGTCAACTTTTGGTCTTGATAGTTGAAGGATAAATATTGGTCAGGGTTCTGCCCAGGAATTCCCCCGACCGACCCTCTCCAAAATAGAGCCAGGGAATAGCTTCTATCCACCTACAAGGGGGAGTCAGGGCCATGGTTTAATGTACCATCCAAAGCAACACTGCGGGGGGTTTCAGCCGAGGCGATGTACTCGAGTTGCTGGAGTGGGGCTTGAACCCATGATCATAGAGTCCCTACAGTGTAGAAGGAGGCCATTCAGCCCATCATGCCTGCACTGACAACAATCCCACCCAGGTCATATCCCCATAACCCCATGCATTGACCCTGCTAATCATTCTAACACTAAGGGTCAATTTAGCTTGGCCAATCAACCTAACTCGCACATCTTTGGACTGTGGTAGGAAACTGGATGACCTGGAGGAAACCCACGCAGACACGGGGAGAATGTGCAAACTCCACACAGTAAGCAGTCTCACAACACCAGGTTAAAGTCCAACAGGTTTATTTGGAATCATGAGCTTTCGGAACGCTGCTCCTCCATTGGGTGAGTGATGCTCCTTCACCTGATGAAGGCGCAGCGCTCCGAAAGCTCGAGATTACAAATAAAGCTGTTGGACTTTAACCTGGTGCTGTGAGAGTTCTTATCATGCCCACCCCAGGCTAACACCAGCATCTCCACATCAAACTCCACACAGTCACCCGAGGCTGAAATTGAATCTGGGTCCCTGGCGCTGTGACGCATCAATGCTAATCACTGTGCCACCGTGCCGCCCTGGGGGAGAGTGTAGCCCACTGAAGGCTAACATTCATTGTTATTGCCACAGGTAAAAATGCACATCTTGAAAAGTGTGACAATGGACCTTGAATAGGGTTGTGCCACAATCAGGAAATATGGAGTCAGTTCCACGGGGCAACAGCAGGGACCAGCCACATCAGGAATGATCTCTTTAAGCCTGACTCTTCACCAGGGTCAAACCATTCAGCCCAAGGATGCAGAACAGAAAGGGGACTGAAAACATTGTGGGTGCTGTACACATTTGGGGCTGGCAGCAGCTTGCGATTGTATTCGCTCCTCCCAATGGATCCCGACTCTCACACAGACACAAGAGTTGTCCCACTGTGCACAAATTGGCCGCCATAGTTTCCCCCAACTTTCCATCAGTGACTAAACTTCCAGTTGGCTGCAAAGCAGTTTGGAATGTCTTGAACCATAGAATGGTTATGTCACAGAGTGGGGTCATTCAACTCCCTGAGAGAGACCATCACCCCGTCCCACTCCCCTGCCTTTTCCCTGTGACCCTGCAACTTAGTGTTCTTCCTCCATTGCCCCTGCCCCCAGCACATTCAAGCAGCGCACTCCAGATCCCAAACACTCGCTGCGTAAGACAGGCTTTCCTCATGTCAATGTTGCTCCTATTGTCAATCAGCCTAAATCGATGCCTTCTGGCTCTGGGATCCTTCTGCCCAATGGGGACATTTTCTGTCTATCCACCCTGACCCAGATCCCTCCTGATTGTGACAATCTCTAATAAATCCTCCTCGCAATCTTCTCAAATTCTCCAGATGTTGCAAAAGGTGCCAGATAAATGTCAGTCTTTCTTCTTTTTTTGCTGAAAGTGTTGACAGAGAAGCAAAAGCACAGAGGAGAGGATTGGAATGTGCCAAGGGCTAATAGTACTAGAGTAGGGATGAGGGCGAGAGAGGTGCAGGGCAGAAGAAAGTTGGAGCGGAAAGGGTTAAACGCATGAGCACTTCAACTGTTGCAATCAAGGTAGGATCTCCCCAGCTCCTCACTTACTTTGCATGCATAGGCCATCAGTGCAGTTTTTGGAGTCTAACACCGGTCCTTGACAATCCTTCCCGCCGGTTTTAGGGGCAGGGGCTGTGCACTCCCTCCTCCTCCAGTGCATGCATTCCGTCCCACATGGTGACCATTTGCTCCACTCCGTCCACCCACCATCAACTACAGTTCGACAAAAGAAAAACATCAGTATGTAAGTAGGGGAAGGAAAGAGGTGCTGTGGTGGTGTGTGGGGTGGGGATGGGATGGGGGGTGGAATTGGGCAGGGGGAGGGCATTCTACCGGAACAAACTCGGTTAGATCTTTACCTAGTGGGTAAAGTCGGGGTGTGGTGAATGACCCAACTCCACAGCTGATTCATAGTACTTAGTCTCACAACACCAGGTAAAAGTCCAACAGGTTTATTTGGAATCACGAGCTTTCGGAGCGCTGCTCCTTCATCAGGTGAAGGAGCACCACTCACCTGATGAAGGAGCAGCGCTCCGAAAGCTCGTGATTCCAAATAATCCTGTTGGACTTTAACCTGGTGTTGTGAGACTTCTTACTGTGCCCACCCCAGTCCAACGCCGGCATCTCCACATCATGTATTAATTCATAGTATTTCATATTAACTCATATTATTTCATTTCATCTCATTCTCCATTTTATCGCTCTCCTTCTTTCCAGCACCCCCAACCCCCCACCCCTCCTCCACCCCTTCTTCAGGCCAACTGCCACATTCCTCAGGCAGTCCTTTGACAAGCTGTACCTTGTGTTTTGCCATTCACGCATTCTGATCACTTACTGGACACTTTCAGCACCTTCTCAGCCCTCTGTATCCTCATTTACATTCCCTTTATCCAATTCCACCACCCCTCCCTCCCCTCGTAGTATAAATCTCTACTGATTCTCTTTCCTCTCAGCTCTGATGAAGGGTCATCCAGACTCGAAGCGTTGGCTCTATTCTCTCTCCACAGACGCTGTCAGACCTGCTGAGATTTTCCAGCATTTTACTGTTTTTGTTCCACAGTGTTAATGTTATGTCAGGTGTATTGTGATGGTTAAGGATGAACAGGTGGAGGGTATTGATTGATTAAGTACGGTGAGTACATATAAAGAGAAACTCCCGTGACCAGTGGGTGCTGCGGGAGCTGAGATACATCACCCCCCGCCCTTGGGGATATGACATTTGAATTTGGATTAGTTAAGTTTCCATTTGACATTACATTTTGGTTACAGTGCCCCACCGGGGGCTGTCATCCATTATCCCCCTCATTCGTTTCATTCACTGATTGTTAGTTTTGTTAGAGCAGTATCAAAAGGAACTTCCATGCCTAGTGGGCACTGCGGGGGCGGGGGGACATTATCACCACTCCTCCCCCTCCCCTCCCCCTGGCAAGGACACTTTGAATTACTTAGTTTAGTTTCCTTTTGACGTTCTGTTTTAGTTACAGTGACCCACCAGCTACTTTAACGCATCTCTCCCCCCCGCCATCATTTTTTGTTTAAGTTATCAATTATTATTTTATTAAAAGAAAGGAGTGCTGGGACACCGGGTTTGGTAGGGAGGAGGCAGAGATGTGTAATATCGCATTCTGTGAATACACCTAGTATCAGGAAAAGGGGCCGGAATTCTCCCATCCTGCCCACCACTGGAATTTTAGCGGGCGGGTTGCGGACTTACCTGGCATTAAGTTGATCTTTCTCTACACCCTAACTATGACTGTAACACTACATTCTACACTCTCTCGTTTCCTTCTCTATGAACGGTATGTTTTGTCTATACAGCACGCAAGAAACAATACTTTTCATTGTATGTTAATACATGTGACAATAATAAATCAAATCAAATCAAAGACAATGTGAAACCCCGTTGACAGTCGTGTGTGAATTTCTGGCTTTTAGACCAGTGCGGCCAGAGACTTCCGCCCAGGATCTGTGTCCAGATTCATCCTTCACAATCTGGCTGGTCATTCCTTTATCACATGGGTTGCGTGGGGTGGGCTCCTCAGATCTGAAAGAACCTGTCGCTCGCGAGGTTATGTCCCTCGCGCAGTTGCAGGTGTGAAAGATCTTTGGATTAAAGCACTAATGGTGCCCTAATCGTACAGCTCAACCAGCTAAGTCAATGAATATATTTGGAAGATATTCTGATGAAAGCACATTGACTTGAAACGTGAACTCGACATAGATACTGGACGTTTCTGCAGCTTTTTTGCTTTGGTCGATATATTTGGAAGTATTGTGTTGTGTTAGAAGCCTGTGTCTAGGAAGGATTAATGAGCTTCCACTGTTCTAGTGGACAATTGTGTCTGGAGCCAGGTGACACGATGGTTAGTACTGCTGCCTCACAGCGTCAGGGACCCGGGTTCAATTCTGGCCTCGGGTCACTGTCTGTGCGGAGTTCGCACATTCTCCCCGTATCTGCATGGGTTTCCTCCGGGTGCTCCAGTTTCCTCCCACACTCCAAAGATGTGTGGGTTAGGTGGATTGGCCATGCTAAATTGCCCCTTAGTGTCAGGGGGGCTAGCTAGAGTAAATGATTATGGGGATAGGGGTTGGGTGGGAGTCAGGTCAGTGCAGACTTGATGGGCTGAATGGCCTCCTTCTGCATTGTAGGATTCTATAATTCAAACCCTTGCGTGAGGGGATTACCTGGGGCTGGGGAAGGGAGAGGGTGGCACGGTGGCACAGTGGTCAGCACTGCTGCCTCATGTGCTAACCACTGCCTCATGGCGCCAAGGATCCGGCTTCAATTCCAGCCTCGGGTCACTATCAGTGTGGAGTTTGCACATTCTCCCCGTGTCTGCGTGGGTTTCATCTGGGCGCTCCGGTTTCCTCCCACAGTCCAGAAGTGAGTGGGTTAGGTGGATTGGCCATGATAAACTGCCCTTTGATGTCAGGGAAATATAGTAGGGTAAATACTTGGGAGTTACGGGGATAGGGCCTGGGTGGGATTGTGCAGGCTCGATGGGCTGAATGGCCTCCTTCTGCACTGGAATGTGGCGACTAGGGGATTTCCACAGTAACTTCATTGCAGTGTCAATGTAAGCCTACTTATAACATAATAAATTAAAATTACGATTCTATAATTCCACTCATTGCTGGCCACCAGGGTTCCAGCTGAGACACTGGGTATTGAGCAGGACTGAAGGTAGATGTCGTGGTATTAGCTCCAACCTGCTCCATAAGGAAAAGGAAGATAAATGCCAGAAACCTGTGCCTGCAGCATTATATCAAGGACACAGGGATCGGCCTGGAATCACTTTCTTGCTCTGATATGCAAGAATTCTTAAACTAGCTGATACAAATAAATGATCCTCTATCCTCCCATCTCCATTAGGGTTGCCAACTCGGGTTGGATACACGCCTGGAGGCGTCATCATGTGACCTCCTGACCCTCCCCCACACTCCCACCATTGGTTCATCCCACCTTCCGACAGCCAATCACAAAGCCAATTATTACTCAGTTTTATCACCTGATTGGATGATATTTGACTGAGAGTGAACCAATCTCTTTTCCACCCCCATCCCTGATTTTCTTTTATACAAAGCTAGCAAGCTATGAAAATATGATCTCTTAAAATTATTTTCCCTCCTGGAGACCTGCTTTTAATTCCTGAAGGAGTTTGCACATTCTCCCCATGTCTGTGTGGGTTTCCTCCCACAGTCTGAAAGACATGCTGATTAGGTGCATTGGCCGTGCTAAATTCTCCTTCAGTGTACCTGAACAGGTGCCAGAGTGTGGCGACTAGGGGACTTTCACAGTAACTTCATTGCAGTGTTAATGTTAGCCTACTTGAGACACTAATAAAATAAACTTTAAAATACTTTTCTAGATCATAACTCACTTTCTAGAAAATCATTCTCCTCGACTGCCATCTGACATTCATGACTCTTATTTCAGATCTGTACTGTTTGTTTAGATGATAAGAAAGAGGAACAGGAGTAGGCCATTCGGCCCCTCGAGTCTGCTCCTTTACTGACCATTCCGCCAATGGGATTAATGTTTTTCTGTATATTCCATAAAAAACCCTTCATAAGTTTGAACACCTCTAATTTGAACCTCGCCTGCTCTGAGGAAAACAATCCCAGTTTTTCCAGATAATTTAAATATTATGTTCTAACACATTCCACTGATAATTCCCACCATGCATTCCATCTTGAAACTACTGAAAGAAATATTTTCATATTTAGAAATGGCAATTGAGTAAATAGTCAAAATAATCAAACTTCCCATGGGAAAGGTCCCTGTAAAGTCACCTCACTCAAGCTATAGGGGCGATTTCATGATCCAATGCCCCAGCAACCATCAACAGTTGCGAATTGGGAAGCTGTGAGCTCGCAGCTTGGGATTTTCCAAGACAAGTTTCCCAGGAACACTAGTCTCCACTGGTGTTGTGGCGGAATCACCTCTTACATAGGAACATAGGAATTAGGAGCAGAAGTAGACAATTTGAGCCTACTCCGCCATTCAGTCAGATCATTGCTGATCTCTCCTTGGTCTCAAATCCACCTCCCACCTGTTCCCCGTAACCCATGTTTGTTAGAAATGTATCCATCTCCTTCTTGAAACCATTTAATGATTCAGACTCCATCGCATCATAGAAACATAGAAGATAGGAGCAGGAGGAGACCATTTGGCCTTTCAAGCCAGCTTCGCCATTTGTCACAATCATGGCTCATCGTCCAACTCAGTAGCCTATGGGGCAGTGAGTTGCACAAATTCACCACCCTCTGCAAGAAGTAGTTCCTCTTCATCTCAGTTTTAAATCTCCCGCTTCTCAACCCACATCTGTGACCTCTTCAAGATTGCCCCTCAAGAAGAAACATTGGTCTCCATTTACTTTATCAATCCCTTTTAATATTTTATATATCTCGATCAGATCCCCTCTCATCCTTCTAAACTCCAGCGAGTGTAAGCCCAAATTGTTTAATTTTCCATCTCCAATTGCAACTTTCTAAGCGGACATCTCCACATATTTATTTTGCGCAGATTGGTGCCTTTGCACTGTGGCAAAAACAGTACTCACACACACAAGAATGTAGCGCAAAGGCACTCAATGCTCCTATATGGACTTCCAACTATCAAAGTTGTAGCCTCGCCTGTGCAAGAGAGCACCAAGGGTTCTCTGTTCAACTGTGATGGAGGGTTGGAGTCTAACAAATGTTGGAGGCAATGGAATTGCAATCCCAATGCCACTGGCTCACAGGAAGAAACCAGCTCTGAAGATTGAGGTGAATTTTGCTTCCCAGGGATTTGGGGCGGCACGGCGGCACAGTGGTTAGCACTGCTGCCTCACAGCGCCAGGGACCCGGGTTCAATTCACTGTCTGTGTGGAGTTTGCATATTCTCCCCATGTCTGCATGGGTTTCCTCCGGGTGCCCTGGTTTCCTCCCACAGTCCAAAGATGTGCAGGTTAGCTTGACTGACCATGCTAAATCTAGTGTCAGGGGGATTCGCAGGGTAAATATGAGAGGTTACGGGAATAGGGCCTGGGTGGGATTGTGGTCAGTGCAGACTCAATGGGCCGAATGGCCTCCTTCTGCCTAAAGTCTATTGGGACTCTAAAATTAAAGGGCATAGGTTTAAGGTGAGAGGGGAGAGATACAAAAGAGTCCAGAGGAACAATTCTTTCACAAAGAGGGTGGTGAGTGTCTGGAATGAGCTGCCAGAGGCGGGTACAATTTTGTCTTTTAAAAAGCATTTAGACAGTTACATGAGTAAGATGGGTATAGAGGGATATGGGCCAAACGTGGGCAATTGGGACTAGCTTAGTGGTAAAAATTGGGCGGAATGGACTAGTTGGGCTGAAGGGCCTGTTTCCATGCTGTAAACCTATCTGAGTCTGTGTCTATGACAATACCATCACACCACTGATACCCTGAGGGCACCCACATTGCTGTGGATCTAGAGTCACAGGTAGGCCAGACCGGGTTAGGACGGCAGATTTCCTATACATTTGTGAAATAGATGGTCTTCTATGACAATCCAGTCATTCCATGGTCACCATTACAGTTATTAGACCTTTATTCCAGATTTATTGAATTAATTTTTCCTTAGTGGTCATGGTTGGATTTGCACTCACTTCTCTGGGCCATTCGCTCAGGCCTCTGGATTGCTAGTCCAGTAACCCCTATGCTACTGGACCCCCTGGTGTAATTGGGGAAAATTAGAAGTAAAATTAAAAGTAGTTTTGCCTGGTAACAATACATCAGCTTTCTGCTTCATACCTCTATGGAATACAGATTGATGAATGAGGTTGCTAATGCTCAACGTGGCAGTCTGGTAGGATGCCAAGACATGAGGATTCAGACACCAGTAATCTCTACATTAACAAGTGGTGTACGGGACTCAAACAATAAGCCTTTGATCTACAGATATCCCAGTGATGTAGCCATAATGTCTTAAGCTCTGACAAAAGCTGTTGGATCAGATAATATCACTTTCCCTTAACTCAAATATTAGCATGTTCCTGTCCTATCAGACCAGGGACCTATCGCCAATAGCTCAAGTTTCTCTGGGAACACGCAGTGGATGTGATGGGATAGATTCTCAAATCATCTATCCTACCCCGTCTGGGGAATCCCAAAATCAGTTCTCGCATAACCAATTGATGCCTGCTGTAACATGAAAGGTTAATGGAGTAGGATTTCATTTTCACCTGCTGGGCGGAGGAGCAGTGGCCAATTAAGAGTATGTAATCAATCCAATAGGGGTTTCACCCACCAGTCAAAGAATCCGCACAAAACCCCTGTCAGCTCCAAGTGCCCAATAGACATAAAGGTTTGCAGCATGGAAACAGGCCCTTTGTCCATTCCGCCCAGTTTTTACCACTAAGCTAGTAACAATGGCATGGTCTATCAGGCACTTGCTTGGCCACCATCAGGTCTTCCCCAGGATTCAGGACCCCGGTGATGAAAGTCCTGCCCATTGAGAGCTGTTGGCCAATCAGAGATAGCCGCTCTCACCATCTGAAAGGCACAAATCAGGAGTGTGATGGGATACTCTGCACTGGCCAGGATGGGTGCAGCTCCAACTAAACTCAAGAAGCTCAACACCATCCAGGATAAAGCAGTTTGCTTAATCAGCACCCCATCTATCAACTTAAATACTTATTCCCTCCACCATTGGCACTCAGTGGCAGCAGTGTTTACCACATAGAAGATGCACTGCAGCAACTCGCCAAGGCTCCTTCAATAGCACCTTCCGATACTGCGACACTATCACCTAGTGTCATGGAAACACCAGCGCCTACAAGTTCCCCTCCAAATCAACACCATCCTGACTTGGAACTACATCACGTTCCACATGGTAGCACAGTGGTTAGCATTGCTGCCTCACAGCGCCAGGGACTCGGGTTCGATTCCCGGTTTGGGTCACTGTTTGTGAGGAGTTTGTATGTTCTCCCCGTGTCTGTGTGGGTTTCCTCCGGGTGCTCCGGTTTCCTCCCATAGTCTGAAAGATGTGCTGGTTAGGTGCATTGACCCGAACAGGCGCCGGAGTGTGGCGACTAGGGGAATTTCACAGTAACTTCATTGCAGTGTTAATGGTAAGCCTGTCTTTATCTTTAACTTTACTTTCACTGTCGCTGGGCCAAAATCCTGGAACTTCCTCCCGAACAGCATCATGGGTGTACCTGCACCACATGGACTTCAGCGGTTCAAGAAGACAGCTCACCACCACCTCCTAAAGGGCATTTAGTGATGGGCAATAACTGCTGGCCTAACCAGTGATGCCCACATCCCATGAAATAATAAAATGATGCCGTGTGAGAACCATGCAGCATTGAATCCCTGAGCCACCATGACATTGCAGTGGTTTCAGGGGTAATGGATGTCAATTGGCTTGTTAGTTATCCCAATTGACATCCCACTGCTGGTGGCCAAGAAGCCCATGTCAGTCCCTTCTGTCCTCTGGGTTAATGGTGGGGTGGGGTGAGGGTGGTTTTGCTGCCACTGGGAGACTGAGTGGAGGCCTCTCCCATGGTTAACTGGGCCCAGCCGCCATGTTTCCTTCCACAGGTGAGGGGGTGGCTTAAATTCAGACCTAATAATACATCTGCGGTGTTGAAAATGATTGAAGGATCAGGTCGACGCAGAGAAACTATTTTCTCTGACAGAAGACTGCAGAAGAAGCGGATGTGAGCTTAAGATTAGAACCAGGTCATTGGGAGTGACATCAGGATGCACATCCAGACTCAGGGCTGACTGGAAATCTGCAACTCTCTACCTAAAAATCTGTGGAGGCTGGGGGAGGGGGGAAGGGGTTCAACTAAAAAATAGTAAAAACTGGTAGATTATTTTGTTCGGCAAAGACTATTGAGACACAGGGCGGGATTTTCCAGCCTCGCTCATCCTGAAGCTGTAAAATCCCGCCCAAGGTCAATTGACCTTTCCATGGTCAGCCCCTCGCCCGCTCCGATTCCCGTGGCGGGCGGGACAGTATAATTCCTGTCGCAATTCAGGACAGGGAAACTGAGTTACTATACAGGACCATTAATGTACAGAACAAGAGAACTCTTAAATAATATGGACAGTATGGTGGCACAGTGGTTAGCACTGCTGCCTCACAGCGCCAGGGACTCATGTTCAATTCCAGCCTCAGGTGACTGTCTGTGTGGAGTTTGCACGTTCTCCCCATGTCTGCGTGGGTTTCCTCCAGATGCTCAGGTTTCCTCCCACACTCCAAAGATGTGCGGGTTAGGTTGATTGGGCATGCTAAATTATCCCATAGTGTCAGGGGGACTAGCAGGGTAAATATGTGGGGTTACGGGGCTAGGGCCTGGGTGGATTGTGGTCGGTGCAGGCTCAATGGGCTGAATGGCCTCCTTCTGCACTGTAGAGATTCTATGGGATTCTATGGAATATCAAAAGTAGACAAATAGAGTTCTTCAGACATCTTATCCGTGCAGAAGGGTTAGGGCGCTCACTCAACACTGGAAGGATTAATGGAAGAAGAATGAGAGATGGACAGTGAAGGAAGAAACTGGACACTCAAGACTGGCGTAACCAGAATTCCAGGCCATCCAATGTTGCTCTGATTGAAAGACCATGATTGTCTCTGCCACTCGGCACGACACTTCGATGACAACGATACATATCACCCAAGATCTACCTGAATGGCAGAATAGGCTTGAGAGGCTGAATGGCCTCCTCCTGTTCTTAGATTCCTAAATCACCGCCACTTCCTGATCTTCATCCCACTTACCTCAGAGCAGTGAAAATTGGGCAGGGTCTAGAAAGGGCAGATGATTTGTTAAATTGTTGTCCAGTCAGCAATAACAAAATTCTCCCCCAGTGCCTTTTAGGGGGCACTGCAAGTCAATTACTTTGCATTACTAGACAATAAGTGCCATAAATCAATAGTCTAGTACAGAATTAATGTCTCATATAAGCACGGCAAGTCAATTGCTTAGTATACTCTTACACGATAACAATCTAATCTGAGCACTAATCAATAGTCCAGTATAGACACCACGAGAGATGAACCTTTATCAAAAACTGCAAGACAGATAGAGTATTCTCACATCGAAATGATGGTTGACGTGAAATGCAATCACTGTTTCAATGGAAGAGCTGCCCCGTTTAATTTAGGTGGGACAATGTCTGTGTTGAAACAGAAGACAAAGGAATTCTGAATGAATGCGTCACTCCGTTCTGCAAACTAACATTCAAAAAGGATCAAGCTGTGAGGCATGGGGATGAGGAAATAATATTCCGCCGGGCGGTGAGATGCAGCGGGTGCTCTGAGTCTGTCGAGGTTCACATTTACCAGGGCACATGGTGGTGCAGGCGATTTTCTGGACGCCCAGTCCCTCACAGAAGGCCCCTCCGTTGAGTGGTGCGGGATTGGTGCAGGTGCGTGTGCGCTTCTGATAGCCCCGTCCGCATCGGCTGTTACAGACGGACCACTCGGTCCACGTCGACCAGCCCCCGTTAACTAGGAGAGAGAGGAGAAGGGAAGAGGGTGAGATGTTTGCCAGGATTGAGAACCAGAACGCAAAAACTCCAATTCAACGTACCTTGATCCATACCAAGAACATCCAAACCCCAAATTGCTGATTGTCATGAAGGATAACGAAACGTCGTTAATAAGTCACATATTCCGAACATTGTGAGGCTATAATCATTCAAAAGATTTTTTTTTTGAGGGGTCAAATACTGAAATATATTAAAGGTAAAGAAAGACCTTTTATGCTTTTTGGATGTTCCAAAGCTTTGCATAGAAGTTATTTTGTTTGAAATGTTGTTTTGCCTGAAATGTGGTAACCATTTTCCACACAAGCAGTGAGCCAACTGCCCAGATTATTTTTTTTCCATACAGTCCCTACAGTAGAGAACAAGGCCATTCGGCCCATCGAGTCTGTACCGACCACAATCCCACCCAGGCCCTAAATCCGTAACCCCACGCATTTACCCTGCCAATCCCCCTGACACTAGGGTCAATTTATCTTGGCCAATCACCCTAACCCGCACATCTTTGGAGTGTGGGAGGAAACCGGAGCACCCGGTGGAAACCCACGTAGACACGGGGAGAATGTGCAAACTCCACACAGGCAGTGACTCGAGGCCGGAATTGAACCCGGGACCCTGGCACTGTGAGACAGCAGTGCTAACCACTGTGCCACCCTGCCGTGATGTTGATTTTAGTGATGTTGGTTGATAGATCAATACTGGACGAAGACACCAGGAAGAACTGCCCTTCTCTCCTTTAAACTGGTGCCATTGCATCTTTTAAAATCAATAACCTTGTTATCTGCAGCAGAAAAACCTGGTACCTGTTGTAATGTCATTATCCTCGACGATAATATCCTGGAAAATTCTCTCAGTGTTGGGATTGTGGAGGCTGTGCGATACTGGGCAGCAACCTTATTGGCTTTTTTATTTACTAGTCACAAGTAGGCTTACATTAACACTGCAATGAAGTTACTGTGAAAATCCCCCAGTCGCCACATTCCGGTGCCTGTTCGGGTACACTGAGGTAGAATTTATCATGGCCAATGCACCCTAACCAGCACGTCTTTCAGATGGAGGTGTGGGAGTAGGCACAATTACTCCAACAATGAGCCAGCATGGGCATGAAGGGATGAATGGTCTGCTGTGCTGGAAGTTTCTATGATCCTCCAACACTGCCTGCGACTGTAGAAGTGACCGGCACCGTCAGTCTTTTCAGCCTCTATGTCTTTCCAGGTTACGGCCAGGAACGCTGTGGCAGCAACCAGTTTGCTGCCCTTTGACATGGCAGGGATGGGCAGAGAGTAATGATTAGGGTCCAGCCACCTTCCCCATTGAAGGGTTTTCACCGACACACGTGGGGGGGGAATTCACACACTGAGAAAAGCAGGTCCCAATTTCCCACCCCTGCGGGCGGGTCTTCCTGCAGTGGAGGTGGCTCTCTGTTGGGATCTTCCAGTCCCGCCAAAGTCAATAGCGATTTACATTCCTCGCCCGTGCTCAATTTCGACGGGACTGGAAGATCCCGCTCGTGGAAAGGACCGGAAAATTCCGTCCGCGGTTATAGGAGTGATCGCACAGAAATGGATTACGTGCAGAATAACAAAGGCGTGGAAAATGATCTACGGGGCAAGTCGGAGAGTGGAATCTGTTTGTCATTGGCATTTACAGCCTGCTTTTCCTCTCCCTGCCTGGAATATCATTGTACATAAAGTGTTCTTGGGGCAGCTATTGCTCGGGAGATTAAATTCGGATTACATATTGCCAGTAACTGGATTATTTTAATAAGATAACACGTAACATTCCAGCACTTTCACAGGCTGCTTTTTCAGAGGTGAAGTAAGGACTGCAAGAAGCCCTGCTAAATCAGGAGCAATATAATCGAGAACAAGTTAAGCAAAGCCTTTAATCCATTTTCTAAATAACTCCACTTTGAGGCAATCAGATGTCACTAATGGTACATCGAGTTTTTGAACTAAGACGCTAAATTATCTCCAGGCAAGACTGTCAGTCAGTGATATTACTGATGTGAAAACGCAGGGAACTTTCAATTTATCCTCATTGAAGGGTTAGATTTGTGATACGACATGACAGGATTACCACAATTTAATTTGTAGCTGATTACCTGGAAATAACACTTCAATAAAACTCAGACAATCATTTAATTGCGGGATTCGAGATAGCATAATTAACTGAAATTTAATCACTTGGATTCCAAAGTATATATATCTTCCTTTATAATGCATTAAAGGTCTTTTGTACGGTGCACACTTCCTGTAATATCCCCTGTAATCCATTTCCCCTTTAAAGTCTTCTGACTTGAGAGATAATCCCGCACATTTTCATTACACTGCGCCTCACTCTCTTGTTTTCATTACTCTCAGTGTTATCTCTCCCGTGTTGTCTTTGTGTTGTGCACTTTCATTGTCTTGTCTGATCACTCCCGGGTGTTCAGACTAAAGCTTCAGAGCAACATGGAGGAGGTTGGACCCTCAACCATGCAAGGTGCTGGCCCACTGACACGCTAACTGGCACTCACGCACCAAACTCCCAGCTGAGGACGCAGCTTTTTAAAAATTCATTTGTGGGGACCCTGATATTTTGGCACCCATAAATTTTGCCTAGGTTTGCACATTGAAGAGAACACTCCAGTTGCCCTTGGCAACTAGGGATGGGCAGTAAATGCTGGCCAGCCAGTGACGCCCTTGGCATTTAAGAGGGCAGTTGAGAGTCAACCACATTGCTCTGAAGTCACATATAGGCCACACCAGGTAAGAAGGACGGCAGATTTCCTCCCCTAAAGGGCATTAGTCAACCAGATGGGTTTTTCCGACAGTCATCAATGGTTTCATTGTCATCAGTAGATATTTAATTCCATATTTTTTCACTGAAATCAAATGCCACCGTCTGCCGTGGTGGGATTCGAACCCAGAATGTTAGCTGAGCTTGTGGATTAGTAGTCTAGCGATAATACCACTCGGCCACCGCCTCCCCTCCACTGTGTTATGGAGTGGAGCTCAAAGATGGACTGATGTCTAAATATATCATCTCTCCGGCAACTCCTGCAAACAAGTCAGTCAGTGCCAAATACGGTGCTTTGCATTAGGGGAGATCCAGAGAGAGACCCTGATGTTTTGGCGCCCATAAATTTTGCCTAGGCTTGCACATTGAAGAGGACACTCCAGTTTTGCTGCCGAATATTAGCACAAAACAAGGGACAGGCTTAACTCAGAGTTGAGAAGCATGTTGGATAACATCTTCTGACGAGATGGAAGACTTGACACAGTTTTCATTATTCTGTATTTTCTTGTCTTTTCATTACTCTGCCTTGTAGAAACACAGAAACTAGAAGCAGGAGGAGGCCATTTGGCCCTTTGAGCCTGCTCCGCCATTCCTTTTGATCATGGCTGATCATCAAATTCAACATCCTGATTCCCCCTTTTCCCCATATCCCTTGATGCCTTTAGCCCCAAGAGCGAAATCTAATTTCTTCTTGAAATCTCACAACTTCTTTGTTTTTGTTACTCAATTTGTTGCAGCATTGTGTAATAAAACACTCATAGAATCCCTACAGCGCAGAAGGAGGCAATTCAGCCCATCGAGTCTGTACCAACCCCAATCCTACTCAGGCCCTATTCCCATAACCCCACATATTTACCCTGCTAATCCCCAGAAACTAAAGGGTTAATTTAGCACGGCCAATCAACCTAACCAGCACGTCTTCCGGACTGTGGGAGGAAGCCGGAGCACCCGGAGGAAACCCACGCAGACACGGGGGGAACGTGCAGACTCCACACAGATAGTGACCCGAGGCCGGAATCGAACCCGGGTCCCTGGCGCTGTGAGGCAGCAGTGCTAACCATGGTGCCACTGTGCCGCCCGTTATGTGTACAGTCTTTGCAGATGATGTATCTGTCAATGGTTATGGTATCCTCTGCGTCGGTGCAGTGTGTTAACTTACCATAGACAATGACAGTAGCTGTGGTGCTTCTCCTTCTGGCCACTATATTTTTGGCGACACATGTGTAGTTTGCGGTGTCAGACAACCGGGCTTGTTTGATGATCAGATTATGGTCAATGGTCAGGTAAAAGTTTCGATCCTGGACTGGGTCAATAACCTCTTCGTTCTTCAGCCACTCCACCTTGAATTTAAGAGATTACATTGCACTGTGACACTTTGTAAACTCTAAAACCTTCAGGAGTAAATGTAACCAGGCACAACACAATCGCATTAATTCAAACATATTCGCAGTGTCATCAACAAATGTCTTAATCGAAGTCTCGTAGCTCCCATCAGTAATCAGATGTAGAGTAGAATCATTCTCAATAAGAGCTGCCCAAGATTGAATCCAAATCACTCCTGAATTTGTCACTGGGTGGAATTTTCCTGTCCTGCACGTCATGGGAATCGTAACGGGCAGGATACGTACCATACACAGGTCCATCGACCTCGGGCAGGATTTATAGAATCCCTACAGTGCAGAAGGAGGCCATTCGGTCCATCGGGTCTGCACCGACCACAATCCCACCCAGATCCTATCCCCGTAACCCCATGCATTTATCCTGCTAGTCCTCCTGACACGAAGGGGCATTTTAGCATGGCCAACCCACCTAACCCGCACATCTTTGGACTGTGGGAGGAAATTGGAGCACTCGGAGGAAACGTACGCAGACACGGGGAGAACGTGCAAACTCCACACAGACAGGGAATTGAACCCAAGTCCCTGGCGCTGCGAGGCAGCAATGCTAACCACTGTGCCACCGTGCCGTGCTGCTCTTGGGACGAGTGAGGCCGGAAAATCCCGACCATTGTCTCTAAGCATCCAAATGAACGATCCTTTAAATGAACGATCCTTTAAAACAGAGATGAGGAGGAATTTCCTCAGCCAGAGAGTGGTGAATCTGTGGAACTCATTGCTGCAGAAGGCTGTGGAGGCCGGGTCATTGAGTGTCTTTAAGACAGAGATAGATAGGTTCTTGATTAATAAGGGGATCAGGGGTTATGGGGAAAAGGCAGGAGAATGGGGATGAGAAAAATATCAGCCATACTTGAATGGCGGAGCAGACTCGATGGGCCAAGTGGCCTAATTCTGCTCCTATGTCTTATGGTCTAAATACCTTGCACTTAGTAAAACAATCTAAGCCTCCTTTGATCTCAAACTGTCAAACCACCCAGGCTTACTGACAGGCAGAATTCAACGCAGGTCACATGACTCTACCTTCATTAATCTTAAACTTAAAGACACATTTCCACAACACAATGTAATGATGCACACAGCAGACTCTGTCAGGAACACAACGAGTATTTATTAACAAGGACAAACAAAGGCCGACATCTCCACCGATTGCCCTGGAACAGCCCACTGGCTGCACCAGTCCCTACGTGTCTACTGCATGGTTTCTCGGTGGCTTCTACCTAAGAGAGGACTCCACCCCCCCCAGGGTGATTACCCACTCTCATCCCAATTGGTGCCCCAAGACAGGTGATTCTTATTCTGCTGTGTTGCCCTTAAAGGGACGATCAGCACAATCACCCCACACCTAATCATCCGATAAACCTCACAATGGTACCAGATTCATTGGCAGCGCGGTGGCACAGTGGTTAGCTCTGCTGCCTCACAGCGCCAGGGACCCGGGTTCGATTCCCGGCTTGGGTCACTGCCTGTGTGGAGTTTGCATGTTCTCCTTGTGTCTGCATGGGTTTCCTTCGGGTGCTCCGGTTTTCTCCTACAGTCATGCTGTTTAGGTCCACTGGCCGTGCTAAATTCTCCCTCAGTGTACCTGAACAGGTGCTGGAGTGTGGTGATGAGGGGATTTTCACAGTAACTTCATTGCAGTGTTAATATAAGCCTACTTGTGACTAATAAATTACTTTTTGTTCAGAAGCACCTTTGGACTTCCTCAGGGTGGTAAAATGTGCTGCTTAAATGTAAATCATCTCTTTCTAATTTGCCAAATTCACGCCATGGGCACAATAATTTTGGGTATATCTTACCAGTGACCCTACTTTATTTTCTATGTTCCCTTTGAGTCTGGCTGTTGACATTAATCAAATTACATTGCTGCTCCTCTCACAGTTGAAACCTAGGATACTGTAAACCGGCCGTCGGTCCCTGAACACAAACATTTCACCTTGAGTTATTTGCTGGCGATGGGTTTTGAAGTTATTAAACAAGAGTCTCAGGACAATTGTGCACCGTGTGAGGCCCACATTTTATTTCCCTTTTTTTTCCCAATGCGATTCCTTTTTTATCTGCCTGAAAAAAAAGATCTCTTTATCTTCGCTGAGGTTGGAAAGCTCTCAATAATTAGCCGGTAACAACGTTGCTTCTTTAAATAATTATCCGATTGATCAAACGCTAAAATTTGCCCTTAGTTTCCTTATTTCCTTGCCCTACTGCTTTTTAACAAGGGTCTGTTCAAAGTGACGGCTGTACGAGGCCTATTAAGTTTTAATATTTTTATTGTTCAGTCAACTCTCACTCCGATCTCTCCTTTTTTTGCTGACAGTTGCACTTTCACCCTTTAACTTAGTAAGGCGTACAGCAATTTCATTCAGCTAATTAGAACAAATGCACCAATTATGTTAATACATCTCTAGTTGCCGATCAGCAGATAATTAGACAAAACACATCTGTCCCCTCACTCGAGGGACATGAAGGGAAAATGTGCTGCTCTTTAGGTGCAGTATCCAGGGACACAACCATTCTTTTTTAAAGTGTGTGTGTGTGTGTTTAACCGGTGCTGGGGTAATCTGTCGCTAATTATAATGTGCTTGGCCTGCACTTGCTGATAGACTCCAGCAGAGGACGACAGTGAGCCATTCCCGCATTCGGAAGGGCTGAAATGGTTCAAGAGAGATTTTCATTCATATAGCGCCTTTCGTGACCTCAGCACGTCCCAAAGTACCTCACAGCCGATAAAGAACATCTTGTTCTGAAGTGTTGCCACCGTTGCAATGCTAGTAAACTCCTCTAAATAGCAATCTGATCTTTTTTGGCAATGGCACAGTGGTTAGCACAGCTCCAGGGACCTGGGTTTGATTACCGGCTTGGGTCACTGTCTGTGTGGAGTTCTAAGCCCCTTCTTCAGGTGAGTGGGAATTCGTGTGGCTTTTGCTACCAAATAAACCTGTTGGACTTTAACCTGGTGTTGTTAAACTTCTTACTGTGTTTACCCCAGTCCAACGCCGGCATCTCCACATCGTGTGGAGTTCTCCCAGTGTCTGCGTGGGTTTCCGCCGGGTGCTCCGGTTTCCTCCCACAGTCTGAAAGACGTGCTGGTTAGGTGCATTGACCCGAACAGGCGCTGTATTGTGGCAACTAGGGAAATTTCACAGTAATTTCATTGCAGTGTTAATGTAAGCCTACTTGTGACTAATAAATTAACTTTTAATTGAGGAGTAAAATTTGGTTTGCAACATTGGGGTTGAACTCCCCTCGAAATAGTGAATCATAGAATACAATCCCTACAGTGCAGAAGGAAGCCAGTCGGCCCATCGAATTTGCACCGAATTTCCTACAGAGTATCTTACCCAGGCCCTCTCCCCCAGCCTATCCCTGTAACCCCACACATTTACCATGGCTAATTCCACCTAGTAAGAAGTCTCACAACACCAGGTTAAAGTTCAACAGGTTTATTTGGTAGCAAAAACCACTAGTGTTCGGAGCGCTGCTCCTTCGTCAGGTGAGTGGGAGTTCAATTCACAAACAGGGCATATAAAGACACAAACTCAATTTGCAAAATAATGATTGGAATGCGAGTCTTTACAAGTAATCAAGTCTTAAAGGTACAGACAATGTGAGTGGAGAGAGGGTTAAGCACAGGTTAAAGAGATGTGCATTGTCTCCAGTCAGGACAGTTAGTGAGATTTTGCAAGCCCAGACAAGTCGTGGGGGTTACAGATAGTGTGACATGAACCCAAGATCCCGGTTGAGGCCGTCCTCACGTGTGCGGAACTTGGCTATCAGTCTCTGCTCAGCGACTCTGTGCTGTCGTGTGTCGTGAAGGCCGCCTTGGAGAACGCTTACCCGAAGATCAGAGGCCGAATGCCCATGACCGCGGAAGTGTTCCCCGACAGAAAGAGAACACTCTTGCCTGGATGGACACGGATGCCATCATCTCACGTAAGAACACCATCCACCAGGTACACGGTGCATACTCTTGCAACTCGGCCAACATTGTCTACCTGATACGCTGCAGGAAAGGATGTCCCGAGGCATGGTACATTGGGGAAACCATGCAGACGCTACGACAACGGATGAATGAACACCGCTCGACAATCACCAGGCAAGAGTGTTCTCTTCCTGTCGGGGAACACTTCAGCGGTCACGGGCATTCAGCCTCTGATCTTCAGGTAAGCGTTCTCCAAGGCGGCCTTCATGACACACGACGGCGCAGAGTCGCTGAGCAGAGACTGATAGCCAAGTTCCGCACACATGAGGACGGCCTCAACCGGGATCTTGGGTTCATGTCACACTATCTGTAACCCCCACGACTTGCCTGGACTTGCAAAATCTCACTAGCTGTCCTGTCTGGAGACAATACACATCTCTTTAACCTGTGCTTAACCCTCTCTCCACTCACATTGTCTGTACCTTTAAGACTTGATTACCTGTAAAGACACATTCCAACCATTATTTTGTAAATTGAGTTTGTGTCTTTATATGCCCTGTTTGTGAACGGAACTCCCACTCACCTGATGAAGGGGCAGCGCTCCGAAAACTAGTGGCTTTTGCTACCAAATAAACCTGGTGTTGTGAGACTTCTTACTGTGTTTACCCCAGTCCAACATCAGCACCTCCACATCATAATTCCACCTAACCTACACATCTCTGGAGTGTGGGAGGAAACCGGAGCACCCGAAGGGAACAGAACGTGCAGACTCCGCACAGCCACCCGAGGCTGGAATCGAACCCGGGTCTCTGGCACTGGGAGGCAGCAGTGCTAACAACTGTGCTACCGTGCCAACCCAGTGCCATGGAACCTTTGACATCAGCCCAACTGGGTGGATGAGGTCACTGTTTAATCATCAGCCACATTGGAAAGGCAGCCACTACAACAGTGCAGCATTCCCTCAGTACTGTGCTGGAGTGTCAGTCATCCAGTTCAGTGCTCAAATCCTGGGTTGAATAGAACAGTACAGCACAGAACAGGCCCTTCGGCCCACGATGTTGCGCCGAGAATCTTTCTGATTCAGAAGAATGCTACCAACTGAGCCACAGCCTCTGCGTTCAGTCCATCGAGCCTGTTCTGCTATTCAACTGGAGCGGGATTAATCTGCATCTTCCCCCACCGCCCCCCCCGCCCTGGCCCTACCCCAGAGCATCAACAACTTTATTGGGCGAGAAAGTTCAGGATGTCCATTGCCATTGGTGTGAAGCATTGCTTCCCGACATCAACCCTGAGCGACTGAGCTCTAATCTTAAAGTTCATATAATCCTTACAGTGCAGGAGGAAACCATTCAGCCCATCGAGCCTGTGCACTGACAATAATCCCACCCTATCGCTGTAACCGCACGTATTTACCCCACTAATCCCCCCCAACACTAAAGGCCAATTTAGCATGGCCAATCAACCTAACACGGGGAGAACGTGCCAACTCCACACAGACAGTGACCCGAGGCCGGAATCGAACCTGGGTCCCCGGCACTGTGAGGCAGCAGTGCTAATCACCGTGCCACCGTGCCGCCCCAAAGTTATGCCTCTGATTCTGGGTTCCCCCCCCACCTCTTTCACCAGCGAAAATATTATCTGAATATTAGATAGAGTCATAGCGTCATAGAGGTTTACAGCATGGAAACAGGCCCTTCGGCCCAACTTGTCCATGCTGCCCAGTTTTTATCACTAAGCTAGCCCCAATCGCCTGTTTCTAACTTCCCCCAGCTTTCACATTTTGTGGATTTATAAGCGGAGTCTTATTTCCCCTGTTCAATCCTGGCCTTTGATTTAGAATCTGGCACCTAGCCAGGCAGTAAGTGTCACATTAATGTGGTTATATTGATGAAGATGCGGATTTCCAAGCGATCATAACTAACGATTATATCCATAATGGAGATCCATTGTGTTTAATTGCTTGGTTCGGGGCTCTGATCTTCCACTAGATTGCGACATGGATGTTACGAGCGATGGATGAGTTACTGATGAGGGGTTAGTTACCGGTGATTCAAGTACATTAGCAAACTGTTAGCATGGAGAATAACTCACTGAGAGGTTTAGGGTGAGATATACTCACAGTGCCGAACTCCCCACTATCTCAGCACAGGACAGGGAACCAGCTGGCAACACGTCAGATCAACGTACGTCGATGAGAGTATGGAGCAAAAACCACAGGGCAGGCAAAAGAAGTGAGGCCTACCCATTTCTCCATTAACAGTCCCACTGAGTGAGAATCTGCGTCAGAACTGGAATCGCCAAACACTAACCCTGCTGTCCGAATCTAAAGGATTTTTTAACTGGAACAATTCTGAATTCCCTCAGATACGGCTATTATCGGTGACTGGTCAGATTTATCAGGAATAACCGGTACAGAAAGATATAAACTCATAGAAATCATCCCTTTTGAATGATTGCCTTGGATCCCCTGTCACAGACTCTCCCCCCATCACGGACTCTACTCCCCCCTGTCAATTTTTAAAATTCATTTGTGGGACATGGGCATCACTGGCTGGTCAGCATTTATTGCCCATCTCTAGTTGCCCCTGGAGGGCAGTTGAGAGTCAACCACATTGCTGTGGCTCTGGAGTCACATGTAGGCCAGATCAGGTAAGGAAGGACATTAGTGAACCAGGTGTGTTTTTCCGACAATCGACAATGATTCCATGGTCATCAGCAGATGCTTAATTCCAGAGATGTTTTTATTGAATTCAAATTCCACCATCTGCCGGACTCTACTCCCCCCTGTTAATTTTTTTATTCATTTGTGGGACATGGGTGTCGCTGGCTGGGTCAGCATTTATTGTCCATCCCTAGTTGCCTTTGGAGGGCAGTTGAGAGTCAACCACATTGCTGTGGCTCTGGAGTCACATGTAGGCCGGGTCCCCAGAACATTAGCTGAGTTTCTGATCAATAGTCTAGAGATAATACCACTAGGCCATCGCCTTCCCAGACTGCTCGGCCTACCTGCACACTATCTCATCCAGAGATCTTTCACAATCTCTTTGATCCCAATGTGGGGTCCCAATCCTATCCGCTCTCTGTTGCAAAGACAGTCCATTGTGGTCACTTCTGTCACATCATTGTTCCTGTGCTGTTAACACCTCTCCTCCAAGACTGTGCCCCTCATAGGCACCTATGTCCAAGCAGCATACAGCATGAGTTTCTCTCAGTCTTTCTTCCTCTCTCTGGGCCACGGTCTCCTGCCTATGCCTGCTCCACTGTCGCTGGGGAATAAATCTTTATGTTAAAGTTTTAAGTTTATTTATTAGTGTCACAAATAGGCTTACATTAACACTGCAATGAAGTTACTGTGAAAATCCCCTAGTTGCCACACTCCGGCGCCTGTTCGGGTACACTGAGGGAGAATTTAGCACGGCCAATGCACCTAACCAGCACGTCTTTCAGACTGTGGGAGGAAACTGGAGCACCCGGAGAAAACCCACACAGACACAAGGAGAACGTGCAGACTCCGCACAGACAGTGGCCCAAGCCAGGAATCGAACTCAGGTCCCTGGCGCTGCGAGGCTAACCACTGTGCCACCCGAATACAGCCAGCTTCCTCGCTAAGGTCAATGAACTGGAGTGGCTCAGATGGGGTAATGGACGGGCGAGTAGGTAGAATCATAACATTTTTACAAAGCACTTTGAAAGCACAGATACCTTTATTTATATATAGATCGATATAATGGGCAAATTTTCACAGTAACTTCATTGCAGTGTTAACATCAGCCTACTTGTAACACTAATAAATAAACTTTAAAAAACTTTAATAATTATATACTGCATGTTACTAGGCAGCTTTATTGCTGTTTTGTATTTGTTGGCACATGGGCACACATTAATTTTCAAGTTAAAATGGGGTCATATTGGGAAATAGTTAATGAACCACGATTCTCAGGCTTAGCATTTGTTTTACTGCCCGTCTTTTCCAAATGCTTCATGCCTTCTTCCTGCTGAATGTCGGAAATAGATATTCCTTGGTGTTCAAAATCCTTTAGCTGGAGAGTTGCTGGGGTTTTGATTTTTTTGGCACAAGTTGCCCTTCCAGACCTGGACTTAGTCTTGTACAACTGCCCGATTGAAATCCCAGGGGTATGGCTGCCGGCGTACACATCCCAGCTGCGTGGAGGCATCAGTAGGAGCTGGAGAATCGTGGGACAGCGGTTTTTCCCTCACCCCTTTTGACGTGGGCGGGTGGCTTGGTAGGACAGACCCCCCCCACTCCCCCATAAACACCTCCCATATATCCTAAGTAAAAACTGGATAAACTGGATGCAGCAACTTCAGACGATTAGCCCTACCCTACCTCGACCCCCTTGTTTTCATTTCATTTCATTTTTAACTGCTCTCTACCTTTTATTTCTTCATTGTCTTTCTTCATTTTTCTTTCCCCCCTCACTCTTCCCCCCATTTTATCCTCCCTTTCCTTACCTCTTCTCCCCCTTTGCTTCCACTTTTTCTCAGTAAGAAGTGTCACAACACCATGTTAAAGTCCAACAGGTTTATTTGGCAGCACGAGCTTTCGGAGCGCTGCTCCTTCATCAGGTGAGTGCAGGATTTGTTTCACAAACAGGGCAATATATAGACACAAACTCAATTACAAGATAATGGGTGGAATGCGAGTCTTAACAGTTAATCAAGTCTTTACAGGTACAGACAATGCGAGTGGAGAGAGGGTTAATCTCAGGTTAAAGAGATGTAAATTGTCTCAAACCAGGACAGTTAGTGAGATTTTACAAGCCCAGGCATTTTTCTCAATTTTACCTCTCTCCCACCCATCTCCCCCCTCCCCCCACATCTTCATCTGTCACAGTTTACTCTTTGATTTTAGCTTCTCTGCCGTTTGGCCATTCACACCCTTTATTCTCTCTATGGGCTGCCATTAGCAGCCTTTCCCCTGGTTTCCGTGGCTATGACTCACCTTTCATTCCCTCCTCCTGCAGTAGGTGCAATTTCTCAGTTTCTCCCACTTTCTCTGCCTTTTAGCTTTGACAGAGGGTCATCCGGACTCGAAACGTCAGCTCTTTTCTCTCCTTACAGATGCTGCCAGACCTGCTGAGATTTTCTAGCATTTTCTCTTTTGGTCCCATATATCCTATCTGTAGCGAGGCAACATTTAAAAGTCTTTCTCCTCACAGTCCCCACTGTGACCACAAGGTGGTGTCAATGACTGCAAGTCAGCCAGCCCAGGAACAGGTCCCACCTTAATCAGGAATGTGGGAACACTGGGGTAATGGGAGTTCCTATCCCTCCTCTCCTTGACCCCTCCGCCCCGCAGCCCCATTCTGACATAGAAATCATAGAAACCCTACAGTGCAGAAGGAGGCCATTCGGCCCATCGAGTCTGCACCGACCACAATCCCACCCAGGCCCTACCCCCACATATTTTACCCGCTAATCCCTCTAACCTACACATCCCAGGACTCTAAGGGGCAATTTTTTAACCTGGCCAATCAACCTAACCCGCACATCTTTGGACTGACACGCCATTTCTTTCTGTGAACTTTTAAGCAGAGTGGGGAGTGATGGATAACAGGTGGCCTATCCAACATATTTTTAAGGTTAAAATTTAAGAGGTGGGGACCAAAGGGTGGGATTTTCTGGGTATTCCCAATGACTGCTAAAGGGGAAAATCGCTGAGGCACAGGAAGGCGCAGGCTGCTATAGATAAAAGCCAATCTGCAGCTTTGAAACTGCCCATACAGAGTGATGCACCATAAGCTGATGGACTGGGTTCTTTCTTGGTTATGATGTGGAGATGTGGCGTTGGACTGGGGTGGGCACAGTAAGAAGTCTCACAACACCAGGTTAAAGTCCAACAGGTTTATTTGGCAGCACAATACGCACCTCTTTAACCCGTGCCTGGCCCTCTCTCCACTCACATTGTCTGTACATTTAAGACTTGATTACCTGTAAAGATTCGCATTCCAACCATTATCTTGCAAATTGAGTTTGTGTCTGTATATGCCCTGTTTGTGAACACAACTCTTCACTCACCTGATGAAGGAGCAGCGCTCCGAAAGCTCGTGCTGCCAAATAAACCTGTTGGACTTTAACCTGGCGTTGTGAGACTTCTTACTTCCTTCTTGGTTGCTAGGCCGGTGTCTGGTGCCAGACGGTGGCAATCCAACATGTACGGCACTGAGCCCGTTCCCCGAGTGTGGCAACAGTGGCAATTATTTCGGCTCAACCTGGCTAAGAAGAGCCAACGCAGATGCACGACGCGCTGAATGGCTTCTGTCAGACCCCTTGCAAACCCCGCTGGCTGCATCGGTGCCAGCCTGTGGCAGACCCTCCAATGATAAAACCGGGGCTGTTATAGGAGGAAACCCCCTGATCTCTTCCAAACACCCTGACGTGCTGTGTGAGACAGTGGTGGCCATAGGAAATTCAGCACCCATCCCACCCCCCCACCCCCGCTCCAATTATCTTCAAAGGTTAAATGTAAACATTCCCAGATGCATTTCCATTTGGAGTCATTGGAAAATCACTGTACGGTGTTTCCAATTTGAATCTGAAGGAAAAGCGGCATTAGAAGCTATCAATTATTCAAGCTTCGCATCTCTCTTCGTCGCTTAATGGGAACACCTGGGTGAGGAACAAGCATTGTTTATTCATTCAATGAAGAAAAGATAATGCTCTTCAATATTTTAGTAATATGCAGATCCATGTCGGAAAAAGGGAAAACGTGTCTGAGGTTAAGGAGCAGACAATGTTTAATAATGAATAAGATCGGAGCCTTCACAGAAGTTTAAAAGAAAACCAGGTTTCTATCGGGAGGACACAGGGAGCAACCAGGTTTACATCACAAACTCTCTCTCATCTCAGCTCAGCTCTGTATTGTAAGAAGTCTTGATGTGGAGATGCCGGCGTTGGACTGGGGTAAACACAGTAAGAAGTTTAACAACACCAGGTTAAAGTCCAACAGGTTTATTTGGTAGCAAAAGCCACACAAGCTTTTGGAGCTGCAAGCCCCTTGCAGCTGAGTAACTCACCTGAAGAAGGGGCTTGCAGCTCCGAAAGCTTGTGTGGCTTTTGCTACCAAATAAACCTGTTGGACTTTAACCTGGTGTTGTTAAACTTCTTATTGTAAGAAGTCTCACAGGTTAAGGTCCAACAGGTTTATTTGGAATCTCGAGCTTTCGGAGTGCTGCTCCTTCATCAGGTGAGTGGAGAGGTAGGTTTCACAAACATGGCATATATAGACAGAGGCACAATTGCAAGACTCCCATTGCAATGGGAGTCTTTTCAGCTAAGCAGGAAAGGATGTCCCGAGGCATGGTACATCAGCGAGGCCATGCAGACGCTACGAAATTAGATGAATGGACACCGCTTGACAATCACCAGGCAGGAGTGTTCCCTTCCTGTCGGCGAACACTTCAGCAGTCAGGGGCATTCAGCCTCCGATCTTCGGGTAAACGTTCTCCAAGGCGGCCTTCAAGACACACGACAGCGCAGAGTCGCTGAGCAGAAACTGATAGCCAAGTTCCGCACACATGAGGATGGTCTCAACCGGGATCTTGGGTTCATATCACACTACATGTAACCCCCACCATTTGGCCTGAGCTTGCAAAATCCTACTAACTGTCCTGGCTTGAGACAATTCACACCTCTTTAACCTGTGCTTAACCCTCTCTCTCTACTCGCACTGTCTGTACCTGTGAAGACTTAATTACCTGAAAAGACTCGCATTCCAACCACTACCTTGCAATTGTGTCTTTATCTATATAATGCTATGTTTGTGAACCTACCTCTCCACTCATCTGGCAAAGGAGCAGTGCTCCGAAAGCTCGTGATTCCAAATAACCCTTTGGACTTTAACCCGGTGTTGTGAGACATCTTACTGTGCCCACCCCAGTCCATCTCCACCTCACAGCGCTGTATTGTATGCTTGCCTGCATCACAATAACTTTGTCGTATTCTCTCATGGTCACCACTCTGATAGCAACAACAATTGAATTTTTGTAGCGCCTCCCTTCACATAATTGAATCTCCCAAGACACTTCGCAGGAGCACTACAAAATTAAACGTGAGCTACAGAAGGCGGGCATCAGGACAGGTGACCCATGTTTAAGGTTTTTTTTTGAACAAAGACGTAGACTGGGCAGGGTGAGTAAGGAGCAACGATTCTCCTTTGTTGAAGGGTCAGTCATGAAGGGGCACAGTTTTAGGGTGAGGGGCAGGAGATTCAGAGGGGATTTGAGAATTTTATTTTGACTCAGAGGGCGGTGGGAATCTGGAATGCACTGCCTGGGAAGGTAGTGGAGGTCGGAAACCTTACAATCCAAGATGGCATTGGAGCGTGGCGACTCTGCGAGATGTGCCCAGAATACCTTCTAATTCTGTCTTTCACTCTCACTCTCTGCTTCTAAAACTCTATTTTAACTTTTTTAAACTCTCTAACAATGCCCTGCTGCCACCAGACTTTTGAATGGACCTACCTCGTACTAAGTTGATCTTTCTCTAAACCCTAGCTATGACTACATTCTGCGCTCTCTCCCTTCCTTCTCTATGTATGGTAATGCTTTGTCTGTATCGTGCGCAAGAAACAATACTTGTGACTGTATGCTAACACACGTGACAATAATAAATCAAATCAAAATATTAGGATGAGCATTTGAAACATCATAACATTCAAGGATATGGGACAGGTGCTGGAAATTGGGATTAGCATGACTTTAGTGGTAGTTACTGTCGGTGCAGACTCAATGGGCCGAAGGGTCTTATCTGCGCTGTATGATTCTATGCTGGAATGCTACCACCACGCCACGGAACCGGGGCGGGCGAGGGTCCGACAATGGAAATCTCAGTTGACCTCAGGCTGGACTTTCCGGTCTCACCCGAATGAGGCTGTAAATTCCGGCCCTATGACTAGGTGGAAGGGATTTAGGGAAGGGATTCCCAGAACTTAGGGGCAAGGTGGATGCAAACAAAGCGCCTGATGGTGGAGCGATTAAAACTGAGCGTGCTTGGGAGGCCGGGATGAGGGGAGCGCAGCTCTCTCAGAGGGTGGCAGGGCTGGAGTTTGTAGAGACAGGGAGGCGGCAAGGCCATGGAGGGACTGGCAAACAAGGGTGAAAATCTTAAGCCCAAGGCGTTGCTTGACAGAGTGTCACTAAAAACAGAGGTCGCGGGTGAAACAAGAACGGAAAATGCTGGATAAACTCAGCAGCATCTGTGGAGAGAGGAACAGAGTTTTGGATCGAAATGGTCTTTCGACAGAACTGAAACAAGGTAAAAATGTGCAGAATGATAAAGTGGGGAAGGCGGTGGAGGAGGTGGGTTGGAATAGATGACCAGGGATAGGTCGAGGCAAAGAGGATATGGACAAGTTTGTCCTGGACAATCGAGGAGCGTCAATCTCTGAAGTCCGAATCTCTGATGTGTGTGAATTTTTAAATACTTTTCATAGGACGTGAATGTTGGTGTCTGGGCCAGCATTTGTTGCCCATCCCTCATGCCCTTGACCTGAGCGGTTTGCCTGGCTATATCAGAGGGCATTTAAGAGTCAAAGACATTGCTGTGGGTCTGGAGTCACAGGTAGGCCAGATCAGGTAAGGATGGCAGATTTCCTTCCCTAAAGGGCATTAGTGAACCAGATGAGTTTTTTACAGCATGGTCATCATTAGACTTTTTTAAAATTACAGATTTTTTTATAATTGAATTCAAATTTCACCACCTGCCACGGCAGGATTCGAACCTGGGTGCCTTCAGCATTTTCCTGGGTCTCTGGATTACTAGCCCAGTGACAATCTCACTGGGCCACCAGCTCCCCCAAATGCTGAGGGAACATGTTGGTCTTGTGCATGGGGAGACAGGGGGAGGGGAGGAGGCCAACGTGGAATTCTCGCTGAGTTTAGAATTCTCGTCCTTGCTTGCAAATCCCTCCACGGCCTCACCCCTCCCTCTCTCTGCAATATTCTCCAGCTCCACAACCCTCTGGGATATCTGTTCCCCTCTAATTCTGGCCTCCTGAGCATCACCAATTTTAATTGCTTCACTATGGGTGATTACGTTTTCAAGTGTCTAACCACTAAACTCTGGAATTCTCTCCCTAAATTCTTGAGTGCATCTCCTGAATCCAAAGAAGTTTGCTGTTGGTCTCCATGTTGGTTACAAGTCTGGTTCAATTCAATGGAATCTAAATGTTAGAATCTCTGAGGTGGAACCAAAATTGGCCTGTGTTCCAGTTGGGTTGCCAACCCTCCAGGACCATCCTGGAGTCTCCAGGAATCAAAGGCCAATTGTCAGGAAAAACCCAAGAGGCAATTGGTCGGGGCTCTTATCTGAGGGCTAAGAATCTTCCAGTTGGGTAACGGCAGCTTTATTTGCTTTCTAATTGGGCATTGCGAAGATAGGCATGTCAGATGGCTTAAGGGCAGGAGGGTGGGGGGAGTAGTTGGCAACGAGATGTGATGAAATCTCCAGGAGAATGTCCAACAGGAGTTGGCAACTCAACATTCCCTACAGGGCCAAGGAGATCCTTGTGATCAAATGGTGCAGAACACCCTTCAAGAATGGGTGATGTCAAAGCTCTCGAAGTGATGAGCCATGAATGAAAGCCTAATGCTTTGCTTGAATTTGTTAAGTCAAAAAAATGTGGCTTCAGTGCATCCCAGTCAAGTGGATTCAAATCCATTAATCTTTTCCAATCAACCTTTTCAGCCAGAAGCACATTGTAACTACTTTATTGGAACTCATTAATCACATTAGGTTCAATTTATTTAGAATGATGGTTTTGCTTTAACCTCGAAGCAAATCGTGCCAGGGTGGGTCAGCGGACCAACTGCAGTTGGAAACACTTCATACAGAAACTCACCTCAGCCAACGGGATACCTTCAGGGGGGCGGCATTGAAGAAGTACCTCTTGCTCCATCGATACCTCTTTCCCTAATGGCTCCTGTTCAAAGGTCTTCCGTAGATCTGGACAACAGATGAGACATATCATTAACCTTTAGTTTGCAGCAGTAATTGCATACAGGTGCAGTTATGTGGCCTGGAGAGTTATTCGTCATGATGTGGAGATGCCGGCGTTGGACTGGGGTAAACACAGTAAGAGTTTTAACAACACCAGGTTAAAGTCCAACAGGTTTATTTGGTAGCAAATGCCCTTAGCTTTCGGAGCCCTGCTCCTTGGTCAGATGGAGTGAATATCTGCTCACAAACAAGGCACACAGAGACACAAAATCAAGTTACAGAATACTGATTAGAATGCGAATCTCTACAGCCAACCAGGTCTTAAAGATACAGACAATGTGGGTGGAGGGAGCATTAGGCACAGGTTAAAGAAATGTGTATTGTCTCCAGACAGGACAGTCTGTCCAGTCCTGTTAAGTGGTTATACTGAGATGACAACATCGACTAACAATCCGGGAAATCTGAGTTCAAATCCCCATTTGTGAGCCTGAATCCGTTACAACTCTCACCAACTTTTACAGATGCACCATAGAAAGCATTCTTTCTGGTTGTATCACAGCTTGGTATGGCTCCTGCTCTGACCAAGACCGCAATAAACTACAAAGGGTTGTGAACGTAGCCCAGTCCATCACGTAAAGCAGCCTCCCATCCATTCACTCCTTCTGCACTTCCCGCTGCCTCGGAAAATCAGCTAGCATAATTAAGGACCCCACACACCCCGGACATTCTCTCTTCCACCTTCTTCCATCAGGAAAAAGATACAAAAGTCTGAGGACACGTACCAACCGACTCAAGAACAGCTTCTTCCCTGCTGCCATCAGACTTTTGAATGGACCTACCTTGCATTAAGTTGATCTTTCTCTACACCCTAGCTATGACTGTAACACTACACTCTGTACCCTCTCCTTTCCTTCTCTATGAACTGTATGCTTTGTCTGTATAGCGCGCAGGGAACAATACTTTTCACTGTATACGAATACATGTGACAATAATAAATCAAATCAAAAATCAAATGAATTCATTTAACTAAATAAAATCGGAATTAAAAAATTACGATCAGTAATGGTGACCAGAGAATGGTTACAGCGCAGAGAGGCCATTTGGGCCATTGAGTCCATGCTATCCGGTTACAATTCAGCTAGTCCTCTATCCATTCCCAGCGCCCAGCTGGTGCTGACAGACCAGTGCGCGTTACGTGGTATATCGATCTACCATGTTGGCAGTAAATTGGTTCGAACTTTGTAATGATCCTTGGGAAGCTGCAGAGGGGTTTTTTGTGTGAGAGATGATGGGACGTGATGTGCTTTGATTCATTGCACCTTCAAAACTGAGCAAAGTACTATTCGTTGGAGCACCAATGTTGTGATCATTTGTCAGTTTCCATCGGAAAAGACACAGAGGCAGTTTTTTCTCTCTCTCTGTAATCCCATATCCAATATTTGACAACCAGCAATGACTTTTTAGTTTCAATCAGCGGGATGATATGTCACTGTTGAGCTGCAGACATGGGGCTGGATGTCTGGCTCCGAAAAGTCAAGAACACTGTCTGAAATTTATGAGGCCAGCCGAAAGGCAGGCTCTCTGAACCCCGTTCGTGATATCGGCCATTTTGGCCAATGCAGTTTCAGGGCGGAGGAAGGTCAGCCCACCCCCACAAGGCAGGCAGGTGAGTACGTTCTTTAGGAGCCTCATTAACGGTAGGTAATGGAAGATGACTGGGATTCAGCTTGGGTGGCACGGTGGCACAGTGCTTAGCACTGCTGCCTCGCAGCGCCCTCAGAAGCACAACTAGCTGAGGAGCAAGGTCTCTGGGAGGGAACCTCAAAGTGAAGTTGTTCTCACTCAACCATTTTAAAGTGACTGTAATGACAAAAAACGCATAAAAACAGCCAGGCCACTTTTTTGGGTGCGGGAGGTGGGGCAGGCAGGGGGGCTTTACAGGGCCTTTGGTTTAACTCCCACCCTCCAAGGTTGGCAGAAAGGGCTTGTCGGCCTTTCCAGAGTGCTGCTACCCTGGCCTGCCACTGGGTACCCACCTCCAGGTGATTGATCAGCCCTCCATCATATTGGGAATCATGGAATCATAGAACCCCTACAGTGCAGAAAGAGGCCATTCAACCCATCAACCCTGCACCTTCCAGCCTCGGGTCACTGTCTGTGTGGAGTTTGCACGTTCTCCCCGTGTCCGCGTGGGTTTCCCCCGGGTGCTCTGGTTTCCTCCCACAGTCCGAAGATGTGCGGGTTAGGTTGATTGGCCATGATAAGTTCTCCCTCAGTGTCGGAGGATTAGAAGGGTATATATGTGGGGTTATGGGGACAGGGCCCAGGTGGGTTTGTTGCCAGTGCAGGCTTGATGGGCTGAATGGCCTCTTTCTGCACTGTAGGAGTTCAATGATTCTATGATTCTCAGTATGATGGAGGGCTGATAAACTACCTGGAGCCCGGAAATTGGGTGCCCAAAACCGAACATGACACTTGCTACTTTCATAGAAATCATAGAAAACATAGAATTCTACAGTGCAAAAGGAGGTCATTCGGCCCATCGCATCTGCACTGACAACAATCCCACCCCAGGCCCTATCCCCACAACCCCACACATTTACCCCACTGATCCCTCTAACCTACACATCCCGGGACACTATGGGCAATTGAACATGGCCAATCAACCTAACCCTCACATCTTTGGACAGTGGGAGGAAACCGGAGCACGCAGACACGGGGAGAATGTGCAAACTCCACACAGACAATGACCCAAGCCAGGAATCGAACCTGGGTCCCTGGAGCTGTGAGGCAGCTGTGCTGACCACTGTGCCACCGTGCCGCCCCATGGGAAATGGAATGGGATCGGGCTGGGGTTGGGACATGCGCGGTTAACAGTAGGCTGTTGCCTACTTAACTCATCAGCTGCCTCTACTGCAGTGGGGTTTTGATAGGCCAGTAGTGTAAAATCCAAAGTGTGCAGATTCGACCAGGTAAGGGATGGTCTGCTCTCGTTGGATTTGTTTGGAGAGCCAAGGTAAAGTATCCTTTCAGATCTGGTCTTGAGGCACCTTTGGGGGAGGTGAGTTACCCTTTAGGGTTGTTAAAAATTGGCTTAAATGTGTATGAGAATTGAAGAAATTAATTACTGTCAAGCTCATTGGAACTGTCAGCAGATCTGTCAAAATCAATTGTCAAAGCCGAGAGAAGAACATATCAAAGGGAACTGTCAAACGGACCTCAAGAGGAACTGTCAAACGCAACTGTCCAAGGGAGCTATCAAACTGTCAAGGCATTTAAAAGACCTACCGTTTAAATTTTTGAAAACAAAATGCCAGGAGTGTTGAAAAATCTTGCTCGCGATGATTACAGGGGCATAAATTGACATGGGGGGGAATTGAGATTATGGGGGTGGATACAGGGGTATGAGGTCGTATGGGTTGGCATGGAAGGGGCATTGGGAGTGTGTAGGGGTGGTGGGGTGGGCTGAGGGATGAGGACCGAAGAAGGGATGTTTTCTGCATTATTGTTTTTTTTCACCTTTCGCACAGTGGCGGTGTACAGAGGCAGAACTTCCACCCAGCCCACCTCTGCAGCTGGTAGTCCCTCCCACGCCCCCCCCCCACCCCGTTCTGGGAGCGGCAGGCCCAATTTCTAATCCAGCCCGCCCCACCGAAAATGAATCCCAAATCCGGGCCTATTTTTGCGGGGTTGGGAAACGTCCTGAGAATGCATTCTTGGAACTGCGAGCAAAAATCCAGGCCAAAGATCCAGATAACACCATAAAGACATCATCGTGATGACAAACCATAGAATCCCTACAATGTAGAATGAGGCCATTCGGCCCATCAAGTCTGTACTGACCACAATCCCACCGGGGCCCTATTCCTGTAATCCCACATATTTGCCCTGCTAATCCCCTGACACTAGGGTCAATTTAGCATTGGCCAATCCACCTAACCCGCACATCTTTGGAGGAATGATCTGTACCACCCATCCCAATGAAAGGAAACGATTCGGTGACCACGGGATTGATCTTCAGTGGCTTTGTAAACCACGATTTAATTTTAAAAATTGGATTACCAAGTGAGATGCGGGGTCCGATCGCTTTGGATTCTGGTTTGAACAGAGGGCTTGCTACATTGCCATCAAAGAACTACTCTCGCCATAGATCGCTCAAGCAGGGTTTGTACATTAACTGATTACATCTTTTGGCATGTAGATTCTTTAATATGGTGACAGCCTTATTAATTAGCTGAGTGAGAGCTCACATCTTTTGCCTCGAATTTAATTGAAAAATGTAATGAAATGTCCTGCCACCCTTGTTGGTTGCTGCCCTTTAAATTAGGAATGGAGTTGGTGACAGCCTTTTATTAAGATTATATAATTGGTGCTGTTAGATAAGACCATAAGACATAGGAGCAGAATTAGGCCACTCAGCCCACTGAGTCTGCTCCGCCATTCAATCATGGCTGATATTTTTCTCATCCCCATTCTCCTGCCTTTTCCCATAACCCCTGGTCCCCTTATTAATCAAGAACCTATCTATCTCTGTCTTAAAGACACTCAATGACCTGCCTCCACAGCCTTCTGAGGCAAAGAGTTCCACAGATTCACCACTCTCTGGCTGAAGAAATTCCTCCTCATCTCTGTTTTAAAGGATCGTCCCTTTAGCCTGAGGTTGTGCCCTCTGGTTCTAAGATAGTCATGGGGTACTCTGTACAATGTCTAAATGACCTGTTTTTTAAATTAAATCAAGGGATGTGGGTGATATGGGTGAGCCAGCATTTATTTCCCATCCCTAATGGCCCCCGAGAAGGTGGGGGGTGAGCTAGTTCTTGAACCACTGCAGTCCATGTAGTGTAGGTACATCCAGAGTGCTGTTATGGACAGAATTTCAGGATTTTGGCCCAGCGACGCCGAAGGATCGGCGATATGGTTCTCAGTCAGGATGGTGAGCGGCTTGGAGGGAACTTGCAGGTGGTGGTGTTCCCAGGCATCTGAGATCACGGGTTTGGAAAGTGCTGTCGAAGACGCCTTGCCAAGATGCTGAGATGCATTTTGCAGATGGTGCAGGAGGCTGCCGCTGTGCGTGGATGGTGGAGGGAGTGAATGTTTGTGGAAGGGGTAGCAATCAAGTGGGGCTGCTGTGTCTTGGAGGGCGTTGAGCTTCTTGAGTGTTGTTGGACTCATCCAGGCAAGTGGAGACTATTCCATCACACTCCTGACTTGCACCTTGTCAATGATGGACAGGCTTTGGGGAATCAGGAGGTGAGTTACTCGTCACAGAATTCCCAACTTTTGACCTGCTTTCGTAGCTACAGTATTTATATCATAGAATCCCTACAGTACAGAAGGAGACCATTTGGCCCATCGGGTCTGCACCAACTCTCTGACAGAGTGTCCTGCCCAGGCCCTCTGCCCCTGCCCTATCCTCATGACCCCACACATTCACCATGCCTAATCCATCTAACCTACATTTCTTGGGAAACTAAGGGGCAATTTAGCATGGCCAATCCACCTAACCCGCACATTTTTGGACTGTGGGAGGAAACTGGAGTACCCGGAGGAAACCCACGCAGATACAGAGAGAATGTGCAAACTTCACAGTCAGTCACCGGAGGTTGGAATTGAACCGCGGTCCCTGGCTCTGTGAGGCAGCAGTGCTAACCACTGTGCCACCGTGCCACCCATATGGCTGGTACAGTTCAGTTTTGGTCATTGGCAACTTCCAAAATGCAAATAGTGTGGGATTCAGCAATGCTAATGCCATTGAGTGTCTGGAGGCGATGGTTAGAATTTCTCTGGTCATTGCCTGGCACTTGTGTGGCACATGGTTACTTGCCACTTGTCAAACCAAGCCTGGATATTGTCCAGGTCTTGCTGCATTTGGACACGGACTGCTTCAGTATCTGAGGAGTTGCAAATGGTGCTGAACATTGTGCAATCATCAGCAAACATTTCCACTTCTGACTTTGTAATGGAAGGAGGGTCATTGATGAAGCGGCTGAAGGTGGTTGGGTCTAGGACACTACCCTGAGGGACTACTGCAGAGATGTGTTGGAGCATGAGTTGATTGGCCTCCAACAATCTTAACCATCTTCCTTTGTTCTAGACATGGCTACAACCTGTGAGTGTTTTCCTTCTGATTCCCAGTGATTTCAGTTTTGCGAGGGCTCCCTGATGCCTCATTCGATCAAATGCTGCCTTGATGTCAAGGGCAGTCACTCTCATCTCACCCCCTGAATCCAGCTCTTTTATCCATGTTTGGACCAACCCAAACTCAGCAGGTTATTGCTGAGTAAGGTGCCACTTGATAGCACTGTTAGTGACCATCACTTTGCTGATGATCGAGAGTAGACTGAGGGGGCGGTAACTGGCTGGGTTGGATTTGTCCTGCATTTTGTGTACAGGACATACCTGGGCAATTTTCTACATTGTTGGGTAGATGCCAGTGTTGTAACTGCTTTGGAAGAGCTTGGCTTGGGGAACGGCAAATTCTAGAGCACAAGTCTTCAGTACTATTGCTGGAATATTGTCAGGGCAGTATCTAGCGCCTTCAGCTGTTTCTTGATATCACGTGGAGTGAATCGAATTGGTTGCAGATTGGCATCGGTGATGCTGGGGACCTGAGGAGGAGGCTGGGATGGATCATCCACTCATCACTTCTGGCTGAAGATAGTTGCAAATGCTTACTGTTGCAAATATTTATTTGGAGTGAGTTGTTTAATTGTCCACCAATATTCATGACTGAATGTGTCAGAACTGTAGAGTTCAGATCAGATATGTTGGTTGTGGGATCGCTTAGCTCTGTCTATTACTTGCTGTTTGGCATGCAAGTAGTCCTGTGTTGCAGCTTCACCAGGTTGACACCTCAGTTTTAGGTATGCCTGGTGCTGCTCCTGGCATATCCTCCTGCACTCTCTAATGTTCCCCGGGCTTGGTGGGAATGGTGGAGTGGGGGATATGCTGGGCCATGAGGTTACAGATTGAGGGTGAAGAGAATTCTGCTACTGCTGATGGCCCATGGCTCCTCATGGATGCCCAACTTTGAGTTGCTAGATCTGTTCTAAAATCTATCATATTTGGTACAGTGGTAATTATTTTTCATCGTCCAGAGGAGGTGGGTGTCACTGGCTGGGCCAGCCTTTATTGCCCATCCCTAATTGTCTTTGAACTGAATGGCTTGCTAGGCCACTTAAGAGTCAACGACATTGCTGTGGATCTGGAGTCACATGTAGGCTTGGCTAATGTCAGCTGTGGGTAGCACTTCTGACAGAAAATTAATTCTTTAAACCCTGTTCCAGAAAGTTGAGCACAAAATCTAGGCCGCCACTCCCAGTGCAGTGCTGAGAGAGTGCTGCACTGTCGGAGGCTGCTGATGGAACATTAAACCAAAGGCTTTCTGACTCCAAGACAAAGACCACGACCAGAGAAATCACTTCTAAAGCTAACAAAAGTGAAGCAGCTCCTCCTTTGACGTGGCTTGCATTAACACACATTCCTGCTGGTGACAGACCCTGAACTCAGCTCGCCTCTCGACCAGTTGTCATCAATGTGCACAAAGCAGCCCTCCCATGGAGTGCAGTAACATTAGAGATCGGGGGGGTTCAGCCATCCACAGCTGAGTGGTCCTTTATGGTGAAGTCAGAGAGAATGGCAACTCTTACGAGCTGCTGGAGACCTCCGAAGCCTGCCTGTCAAAACTGAATCCAACTGAGATGGAATGTCTTGATGTTTTCAGCAGCATTGTTGTGATAATGCGCGTGGGATATGATTTTCACAGCATTACTTTCATCCTGTTGGAACACAAAGTGTTGATTGTCTCTGTCGAGCAACCACAGCGCTCCCAATCAACAGTAAATCTAAACACAGCCAATTAAGGGAACTTTAAGAGTCACATCTGTGACGGACATCATGCTTCCCGTGGCTCCCAAATGAGACTGCTCGGCAATGCCACACAAGCAGGAATTCTGCACAGATTTCCTTGTTCCGAGAAGTGCACTTAAGGGCTGAATCGGCAGGGCTGTTATCGAGGCCTATCTTTGGCATCCTGGATGATATGCGAAGCACTCCAATCATGTGCCGTTGGTCCATCTAAAACTCAGCTACCTGTATCCTAACGTCATGTTAAGCCATCACCTCCTGCACTCATTGACTTACGTTGTCTGACAATTCCTCGATTCAATAGCCTTATTTACAAAAATGTAAAGGGCCTCAATCCTTCTTCACCCTGAAACCTGCTCCAGTTCTAAAACCCTCTGCAATATCTGCACCCTGTCTCTTGAGGATCTTCAAACTTAATTGCTCCACCATGAGGTTGATGGTCCCTTCGTTGTCCCTTAGTTTCGAGTACAGAAGCAGAGTTGCAATTATACAGGGCGTAGGTGAGGCCACACCGAGAGTATTGTGTGCAGTTTTGGTCTCCTTTTCTGAGGAAGGATGTTCTTGCTCTCGAGGGAGTGCAGCGAAGGTTTACCAGGCTGATTCCGGGGATGGCGGGACTGATGCATGAGGAGCGATTGACTAGGTTAGGATTGTTTTCGCTGGAGTTCAGATGAATGAGGGGGAATCTCATTGAGATTTACAAAATTCTAACAGGACTAGACAGGGTAGATGCAGGGAGGATGTTCCCGATGGTGGGGGAGTCCAGAACCAGGGGTCGCAGTCTGAGGATTCAGGGTAGACCACTTAGGACGGAGATGAGGAGACATTTCTTCACCCAAAGAGTGGTGAGCCTGTGGAATTCATTACCACAGGAAGTAGTTGGTGCCAAAACATTGAATGTATTCAAAAGATGGCTGGATATAGCACTTGGGGTGAATGGGATCAAAGGTTACCGGGAGAAAGCAGGTTTAGGCTATTGAGTTGGACATCAGCCATGATCGTAATGAATGGCAGAGCAGGCTCAAAGGGCCGAATGGCCTCCTTCTGCTCCTATCTTCTATGTTTCTATGTTTCTTAGTGTCAGGGAGATTAGCGGCGTAAATACGTGGAGTTACAGGGATAGGGCCTAGGTGGGATTGTTGTTGATGCAGGCTCAGTGGGCTGAATAGCCTCCTTCCGCACTGTAGGGATTCTATGATTCATTGATGGCTGTAACTTCATCTGACTGGATCTGAAACTCTGAAGCCTTCTTTGAACCTTTCCATCTCCATAACTTTTCTCTCCTTCAAACCTAGCTCTTTGACCAAGCTTTTGCTCCAATATCTCCTTCTGTGGTTCATTGCCAAAGTTTGTTCAAGGAAGTTGGGACATTTTATCCTGCTAAAGGTGCTATATGAATGCAAGCTGTTGTTACTTAAAATTAAAGGATGGAATCATAGTGGCTTGCACGTGACTGAATTCTGACAGATGAAACTCTGCCGACAGTACAATTAAGTCAAAACAAAATGAATCACTTATTGTAGACAGCTTCTTTCATGCAGTGCTTGCAATATGGGGGCAGCTCAGTTCCCCTCTATCAGTTACTATTGCTGAGCCACTTGCAAAAACAATGCTACCGGAGTTATAAAACTCCACCGGCTTTTCCCGGCTGCTCTTCCCAACACTCACATGCAATCCGGACGTAGGACTTGTGGCTCTTGGTGGTTCCGGCTGAGCTCCAAGCAACGCACTGGCACCAGTAGTCCTCCGGCCCAAAGAGCTCCTCCACCTGTTGACGGGAAATCTCGATGCTCACCTCCCGGACAATGAGACCTAGCGGGTCAGAAGACATTAATTCAACTCATTATTGCCCTTTGCAGCATCAGTGCAGAGTTCACATTCATGTAGCAAGTGGCACCATGGCACAAGTGGCACTCCACTGTCCATGATCATAGAAAAAGACACGGAAAATCAATCATCATGCAACAATTTTCAGAGACAATTGAGCATTCATAGAATCATAGAATCCCTGCAGTGCAGAAGGAGGCCATTCGGCCCATTGAGTCTACACCGACCACAATCCGACCCAGGCCCCACTCCCACAACCCCACACACTTATGTTGCTAATCCCTCTGACACTAAGAATCAAGATGTGGAGATGCCGGTGTTGGACTGGGGTGGGCACAGTAAGAAGTCTCACAACACCAGGTTAAAGTCCAACAGGTTTATTTGGCAGCATGAACTTTTGGAGCAGCGCTCTGAAAGCTCATGCTACCAAATAAACCTGTTGGACTTTAACCTGGTGTTGTGAGACTTCTTACTGTGATTTTAGCATGGCCAATCAACCTAACCCCACACATCCTTGGACTGTGGGAGGAAACCAGAGCACTCGGAGGAAACCCACGCAGACACGGGGAGAATGTGCAAACTCCACGCAGACAGTGACCTAAGCTGGGGATCTAACCCTGATGCTGTGAGGCAGCAGTGCTAACCACTGTGCCACCGTGACGCCCAGTCTCCTTTAAAAGAGACTGAACACCACACCAAACATGCACTACTGGAGTCATTATCGGAACATAAGGCATAGGAGAAGATGGTGGCACAGTGGTAATGTCATTTGACTAGTAATCCAGTGGTCCAGACTAATCCTCTGGCGACACAGGTTCAAATCCCACCATAGCAGCTGGTGGAATTTAATTAATAAACTTGGACTATAAAACTAGCAATGGTAACCATGGAACTACTGTGGCAAAAACCCATCTGGTTCACAAATGTGGTTTTAGGGAAGGAAATCTGCCATCTTTACATGATCTGGCCTACATGTGACTCCAGAACCACACAGCAGAGTGATTGACACTTTAACTGCCCTCTGAAATGGCCTAGCAAGCCACTCAGTTAAAGGATAGTTAGGGATGGGCAACAAATTAATTGCCATTGGTGCCCACATCCATGAAAGAATAAAAAGTAAAGTTTATTTACCAGTGTCACAAGTAGGCTTAATGAAGTTGCTGTGAAAATCCCCTATTCGCCAAACTGCAACGCCTCTTCGGGTACACTGAGGGAGAATTTGGCACGGCCAATGCACCTAACCAGCACGTCTTTCGGACTGTGGGAGGAAACTGGAGAACCAGAACTCCACACAAACAGTGACCTGAGCCGGGAATCGAACCCGGGTCTCTGGCGATGTGAGGCAGCAGTGCTAACCGCTGTACCACCGTGGAGGAGCAGGAGTGGGCCATTCAACTCTACAAACTGGTCCACCATCCCATACAATCATGGTTGATCCTATATCTCAACTCTGCCTTCCCACACCATCCCCATAACACTTAATGCCCTTAGTATCCAAAAATCTATCATTGTGAGAGGACATGACATAAGCTAAGCTTCTATTCCCGGGAATATTGAATTATGGAAACCTCTACGCCCATTTGCTGACAGGAGAAATCAAAGATTGTACTGGATCAAAGGAAGAAACTTAAAATTTCCTAAGAAGTCTGAGGATTGGAAGCGTTTTAGAATTCAGCGAAGGAGGACCAAGGAGCTAATGAAGAAAGGACACAGGTTTAAGGTGCTGGGGGGTAGGTACAGGGGAAATGTTAGGGGGAAGTTTTTCACACAGAGGGTGGTGGGCGAATGGAATTGGCTGCCGTCAGTGGTGGTGGAGGCAAACTCAATAGGGTCTTTTAAGAGACTCCTGGATGAGTACATGGGTCTTAATAGGATGGAGGGTTATAGGTAGGCCTAAAAGGTAGGGATATGTTCGGCACAACTTGTGGGGCCGAAGGGCCTGTTTTGTGCTGTAGTTTTCTATGTTTCTATGTTTCTAAATAAAATAAACTACCGCTAAACATAAAAATGGATTGTTAAAGTGTCTATAGGTATATAAAAAGGAAAAGATTAGCAAAGACAAATGTGGCTACATTACAGACAGAGATAGAATTTTTAATAAGGAATAAAGACATTTCAGAGAAAATAATTGTAGAATCATAGAACCCTACAGTACAGAAGGAGGCCATTCGGCCCATCGAGTCTGCACCGACCACAATCCGACCCAGGCCCCATCCCTGTAACCCCACATATTTACCCTGCTAGTCTCCCTGACACTAAGGGGAAATTTAATATGGCCAATCCACCTGACCCACTCATCTTTGGAGTGCGGGAGGAAACCGGAGCACCCGGAGGAAACCCAAGCAGTCACGGGGAGAACGTGCAAACTCCACACAGACAGTGACCCAAGCCAGGAATCGAATGTGTGTCCGATAAATCAATGGATAAATCCCCTGGACCTGATGATCTACATCCCAGCATGGAGAAAGAGATTGAATAGTTGTGGAACAGACTCAAGGGCTTAATAGCCTCTCCCTGGCCTATCATCCGATTTAGTTCAAATAGAATATAAAATATTTGATATAAAATTGGCTGGAGTTTGCTACACGTACAACAATGAATTAGGCAGAGCATATGACCTTTAGAAGGGAGTCTGTGGCTGGAATTCTCCAGCCTCACCTATGGCCGGGATTCTCCAGTCCTATTGCAGTGAATGGGGTTTTGGCTGAGTGCCAAATTCTCCATTCTCACTGGCAGCGGTAGTGGGGCATCTGATAGCAGAGAATTCCGGCCAATATGTTTGAAAGGCTTTGAACAGTGTGAAGTTTCTGTATTTGTGTGGTACATGTGAGCATATGCACATTCTCCCAGTGTCTGCGTGGGTTTCCTCCGGGTGCTCCGGTTTCCTCCCACAGTCCAAAGATGTGCGGGTCAGGTTGATTGGCCATGCCAAATCACCCCTTAGTGTCAGGGGGACTAGCAGGATAAATATGTGAGGCAACAGTGATAGGGCCTGGGTGGGATTGTGGTCGGTGCAGACTCGATGGGCCAAATGGCCTCCTTCTGCACTGTAGGGATTCTATGGATTCTATTCTATGGATTAAACTTCTTACAGGAAGTTAAGTCGAGTGATTGAAGTCTACAAAGATAAAAGCAAATTACTGCAGATGCTGGAATCTGAAACCAAAAGAGAAAACGCTCGAAAGTCTCAGCAGGTCTGGCAGCATCTACAAGGAGAGAAAAGAGCTGACATTTCAAGTCTGGATGACCCCCTGTCCCTTTGACAAAGGATAATCTGGACTCGAAACGTCAGCTCTTTTCTCTCCTTACAGATGCTGCCAGACCTGCTGAGATTTTCCAGCATTTTCCTCTTTTGAAGTCTACAAAGACTTCTTCACAATGTGACAAGTGTCCATTATTGCTAATCAACCACTCTGGCTCTGAAAATTAACATTTCCAAGTGTGGAATCTCAGTCCTTTGGGCTTTAACTATTCGGCCATTGAAAATTCTCAATTTTAAAATTAAAACAAAATGTTTACATTGGGCGGAATTCTCCCATTTGGGGAGTAAGTCCTATTGTCGCGGGGAATGAAATGAGGAATGTTTCCTCTGTGGAGGCTGGTAGGAAAACACAACATATATTCCTGCCCTAACCTTTCTAATTATGCCCCTCGGGGTGTTTTGCGTCATATTCCGTGGTGGAGCAGGACTGATGGCACTGAGTCCACTGTCCTATCTGGGCACCAGATTGAAAAATCACCCTTCGGTCACTGACCCACTATTGAAGAAAGAAGCGGATCTCCTGAAAATGAAGACTGATCTCCAGGAACATTATGAGGCCGGAAGGCGGATCTTGGCCAGGATGCCGGGTCTGGTGGATCCAGCTGTAAGCTGCTCCTCCCACCCACTCCACTGCTGTGATGTTCCGGGCTCCAGGGATGCCAGTGACCTCCATCCCAAACTCCGGAAGCCTTTATCTGATGAGGTCCGACATCGGCATGCCACATTGTTTCAGATGTCCTTTCCCGCTGGCACCATAGAGAATCGCCGTGGGTGGTCAGGGTCTACGTCTGCATCTCATTAGCGGGATGCAAATCACTACCACGTCTGCCTCCAGTGGGTTTTCCTGATTCGCCATGGCGGGTGCCGGCAGTGGATCCCGTGGGAGATTGAGGCTGGTGGATTACCAATTTTTGGGAATCCTGCCTAATTCCACCCCCTACGTACACCCCTGCCACCAGCAAAATGATCTGACTGGTCGTCCCTTAGGAATTTAATGGCTGTCAATTGACAGTTCATAGAATCCCTACAGTGCAGGAGGAGGCCATTTGGCCCATCGAGTCTGCACCAACCACAATCCCACCCAGGCCCTATTCCCGCTACGCTCTTATTTACCCTGCTAATCCCCCTGAAACGAAGGTCAATTTAGCATGACCAATCATCCTCACCTGCACATCTTTGGATTGTGGGAGGAAACCGGAGCACCCGGAGGAAACCCATGCAGACACGGGGAGAATGTGCGAACTCCACGCAGAGAGTCACCCAAGGCTGGAATTGAACCAGGGTCCCTGGAGCTGTGAGGCAGCAGTGCTAACCACCGTGCCACCCTATTATGCCATGATTTATGTCAAATGGGTTAAAATGGAGCCAGAATATATAAAATGGACCATTTGGAAATAGGTCGGTTGGTCAATGCCATTCAGACTGAATACAATTCTATCAGGTAAGATCGGATAGAAACCTGACTTTTCTTGAACATAGAAATTCCTCAGAGATTTAGCCTGCCCAGTGATGGTGCTGAGGCCCAAAGTTCTGTTTGTGTTTGGAAAAAAGCCCGCTTATATGCATAATATTCCTCCTCAAGACTAAATTACATGTGTAAGAAGCTAAAAGATTGTACAGAACCTGTCGGATTACAGATCAACGATTCACAGTAAAGAGTATTTTGTATTTGATGATGCTGAACTGAAGCTTAGCAGGGGATTAGGGAATTAGACTAGCATCTAGCGACCAACGTGGCTTTTATCAACTCGGTTACAACTGAAGACTGTCACCACACTCGGGGGGTAATGCCAGGAAATTTAAAATTCAGGCGAGTGGAATGGGATTACAGAACGAAGCTTGTTATATGAGTGTCTCCAATTGTATTTCAGAGATTTCAGCACTGGCCTTTGAAAACCAAGTCAACCTCCCCCCCCTTCATCCTCTTTAATCACCAACACTAGCTTCATTCAGACAATCTTGTCAGTCTGGCCTCTGTCACTCCAGGCTCCTGAGGTTAGATTGCCCTGTTTTTTGCCCCATGTGTCGAAAGTAACCTGTCACTCCCACAGATGCCCGAGGCCTTCCTTTTTTTTGCAAACACGGCAGCCAGTTAAAGTGACCAATAATGGATCCGACACCAAGTCACAGTGCTTGCTTTTTCTCTTTAATCTTCAGTTCCACGCTTAGAGCATTCTTCTGAAGAGTGCGAAGAGGAGCTGTGGGACCGTGAATATCTGATTTTCACTAATAAATCCAATGGGGAATTCAAAAGAAACTTTACTCAGCGAATTATTAAAGCGGTGGAACTCGCAATTGCGCTGAGTTGAAGGGCGTGCACATATTCGAAGGGAATCTGGATAGAGGGAGCAAGGAATCGAAGGATACACACCGATAGCGTCGGATGAAGAGGGATTGGAGGAGACTCATGACAACCACGGGTCAGTTGGGCCAAATCACCAACTTGTGTCCTGTACGTTTGATATCATTCCTTCCGAAAGCAGGATGTGTTGAACAAGATTTGGGATGTCCTCAGCAATGCCGTTCTGGAATGTAACAATGCTCGCTTCCCCTCATCCTCTCCCCCCCACCTCCCCAAAGCCAATCGTTGTCCCGCCACGCCCAATCAAACACTTAACAGAGAGGAAAGTCGTGAAATTGCTTTGAATAAATCCAGTAAATTGTTGGCGAATGCCGGGATAAAGATTGATAAAAGTTGCTAAATTGTTGTAAACATTCCAACTGGTTCACCGCTGTCCTTTTTGGGAAGGGGACCTGCCTCCTGGACCGAGTTTAGCCCGCCCGTGACTATGTGAGCGGCTAAACTAGGTCCAGGAGGCAGGTGACCTCTGAAGTGGCACTTAAACCACTAAATCACCCAACACCATTATAAGAGCTCCATATGGACTTCAGAGCTTCAAGAGAACCATCACAGGACAATTTGCCTGGATGGGTGCAGCTCCAACAACACTCAAGAAGCTTGACACCATCCAGGACAAAGCAGCCCACTTGATTGGCACCACATCTACAATCATTCAATCCCTTTACCACCGACGCTCAGTAGCAGCGGTGTGTACTATCTACAAGATGCACTGCAGCAATTCACCAAAGATCCTTAGACAGCACCTTCCAAAGCCACGACCACTTCCATCTAGAAGGACAAAGACAGGAGATACATGGGAACACCACCACCTGCAAGTTCCCCTCCAAGCCACTCATCATCCTGACTTGGAAATATATCGCCGTTCCTTCATAGTCGCTGGGTCAAAATCCTGGAATTCCCTCCCTAACAGCATTGTGGGTCAACCCACAGAATATGGACTGCAGCGATTCAAGAAGGCAGCTCACCACCACCTTCTCAAGGGCAACGAGGAATGGGCAATAAACGCTGGCCAGCCAGCGATGCCCATGTCCCATGAATGAATAAAAAAAAAATTAAGTTGTTTAAAAAAAAGATTGCACTTATACAGTACCTCCAATGTAGTAAAATCTCCCATAGGGGTTCATGGCAGTCACTGTGCTTTGAAAGTCCTTCATTGGCTGTTATTTATTTCATCGGTACGCTTTACAACCATGATGCTACCTAGTACTGGCTGAGCAGACATGTCTTCTCATTGGGAAGACTGAACCCTGTGGGGGAATCTTACCAGAAATTGGCAAAGTGTCAGTTCTGGTGAGAAAACTGGCGTGAAACTCTTCAGCTTCTGTGGTCTGTTTTCTCTGCAGATCTTGGCACATTAACACCTTAAACAAAAGAGCGGGCGTGGCTGGTGCCATCACTCTGGTGGGGGGGGGGGGGGGGGGGGGGAGGAGTGTGGGGGAGGGTGAGGGGGGTTGTGGGGGTGGGGGTGTCAGGGGGCAGCCAGGAACAGACTCCACAGAGATCAGGGTGTCCTTTTTTAAAAAGAAAAAAAGCTCCCTCCTCCTTCTCCTCCCGCCTCCCCCACCCCCCGCCAAACATGGAGGCATCTGGGGCCCCCACCCCTCCCTCACCCCCATGACCACAACTAATCTGGGGCTGTCCACTCTTCTCCCACTGACATCCCCACCCCTTCAGTGTCCGCAGCCACCCCCCTCACCACCACAAACAGATGCCCCCCCCCTGCACATGGGTTCACCCCTGACACTGGCCTCCCAGCACAGTTGGGCACCGCCAGGTTGGCACACTATGGGCAGTGCCAGGGCAATGCCTGGACATGTGCCTCTCCCCTGGGGGCTATACTGACCTTTGTACACCCAGAGGGATCCCCTCAATAGATTTACATTTGGGTGAACCTGTTGTAAACCTTGTGATGTCACATCGGAGAGGCATAAATATTGAGTGAGGGGGGGGAATATTTGGCCTGCGGGGAGGGGAGGGAGGGAGGGAGGTGTTATTCAAATTAGATTTATTAAAATTTATTAAAATAAGATTGACGCCAATATGGGCGTGGCCCTGATTAAGTCACTAATGAGGGGCGGGGAAATCAGGATTTTGGGATTGAGATTTGCGATTTCCGGTTTTCTCTGGATTTTGGGCCTCTCCAGCAATCTCACGCACGGAGAGCGTGGGCTCTGGATCCTGCCAGTGTCTCCGGCCTTCGCTCCAAATTTCATTCCTAACCTACTTAGCTTCATCAAATCAGACTGTTTGCAACCTTGGTGTCATATCTGACCTCAAGATGAACTTCTGACCAGATTCCTGCACCATCACAAAGATCACCTATTTCCACCTTTATAATATCACCTGATTGCACCTACGCCTCAGCCTATCTGCTACTGGAAACCTCATAAGTGCCTTTGCTGCTTCTATACTTAACTAGTAGGGTGGCACGGTGGCACAGTGGTTAGCACTGCTGCCTCACAGCGCCAGGGACCTGGGTTCAATTCTGGCTTGGGCCATTGTCTGTGCGGAATTTGCACATTCTCCCTGTGTCTGCGCGGGTTTCCTCCGGGTTTGCTCCCACACTCCAAAGATGTGCGGATTAAGTTGATTTGGCCATGCTAAATTGCCTCTTAGTGTCAGGGGGATTAGCAGGGTAAATATGTGGGGTTATGGGAATAGGATCTGGGTGGGATTGTGGTTGGTGCAGAATTGATGGGCCGAATGGCCACCTTCTGCACTGTAGGGATTCTATGATTCTATAATCCTTTGCACTCATGGTTGGCTTCCCAGTTCCTACACTGGGAATTTGATGTCCATATTGCCCCAAGTCCTGTTCACCTATCATCTTTATGCTCGTTGACCTATGCTGGCTCCCAGTCAAAAAACACCTTGATTAGAAATTATCACTGTTTTCAAATCCCTCGCTATTACCCCCTCCCTTTGTCTATAATGTTCTCCAGCCCCACAACCCTCTGAGATATCTGCACATACCCAATCCTGGCCTCCAAGGCATCCACAACTGTAACTGCTCCCCCACTGGTGGAAGTGCCATTAGCTGCCTGAAACTTGATCTTGGAAATTCCCTCCCTAAACAACGCCCTGCTTTGCTATCGCTCTCTCTCTCTCCAGTTAAGCCACTCCTTAAAATCAGCCTCCAGCCTCTGGCTGCCTCATGTCATCTTCTGTGGCTCGGTGTCCAATTTTGCTTTGCAATGCTCCATCGAAGCACCTTGGGATGTTTCATCATGCTTGAGGTGCTATATAAATATAAATTGTTGTCATCTCCGCCGCCTTGGTTGGTGGCATTGAAAAGGAAATTGGCAACTCCTCAAACAATGACTTGTTAAAGGAAGTGGAGATACCGGCGTTGGACTGGGGTGGACACAGTAAGAGGTCACGAGATTAAGGGGCAGCGCTCCTAAGCTCCTGATTCCAAATAAACCTGTTGGACTTTAACCTGGTGTTGTGGGACTTCTTATTGTGAGATGAAGTGCACTTTGTATATCTCACGCAACAGACCCAAAGGAGCTCCGAATGCAGGAGCAAGTAGTGGAGGTGAGATGTGGCCACCTATAAACAGCCAAACCGTTCTGGTATTCCATTCCCTTGCAGACACGGCAGTGAATTACTAAGAACTAAGAAAGGATATTATTAAACTAGAAAGAGTGCAGAAAAGATTTACTAGGATGCTACCGGGGCTTGATGGTTTGAATTATAAGGAGAGGCTGGATAGACTGGGACTTTTTTCTCTGGAGTGTAGAAGGCTTAGGGGTGACCTTACAGTGGTCTATAAAATAATGAGGGGCATAGATCAGCTAGATAGTCAATATCTTTTCCCAAAAGTAGGGGAGTCTAAAACTAGAGGGCATAGGTTTAAGGTGAGAGGGGAGAGATACAAAAGATTCCAGAGGGGCAATTTTTTCACATAGGGTGGTGAGTGTTTGGAACAAGCTGCCAGAGGTAGTAGTGGAGGCGGGTACAATTCTGTCTTTTAAAAAGCGTTTAGACAGTTACATGGGTAAGATGGGTATAGAGGGATATGGGCCAAACACGGGCAATTAGGACTAGCTTTGGGGTTAAAAAAAAGGGGCGGCATGGACAAGTTGGGCCGAAAGGCCTGTTTCCATGTTGTAAACCTCTATGACTCTAACTCCTCCTAAGCAGCTGTTCGGGCTGATTAGCTGAGAAGATAGCAATATAATTTTCAACCATGATAGGAAGACAGGCAAAGACTCTAACCGCACACATTATTTTGAGTTGAAATATTCAGACTTCCGCAACAGAAGAATATAATCAAAAAGAATGTCAGATTATGTGTGGCGTGATATTCAGGATAATGGACTGCTCAGCACCACAATTCTCTCAGACACCAGCTCAATTGCTGCGTTAACCTGACATCCCAACGCACAAGAATACGGCTCAATTGCCTTATGGAGCAACTGAATCTCAAGGTTGCGATAAAGTCTTTAACTCCCTTTTAAGCTGCCTCACATTATTTACAATGTGCACATGAGTATCACACACAGACTGGTTGCAGAACCAACTGCAGTGTTGGGGCAGAATTCATTGACAAAATAGCACTCTGTCTAAATGGTGTTGAGTGATATGTGGCACAGTGGTTAGCACTGCTGCCTCACAGCGCCAGGGACCCAGGTTCGAATCCCAGCTTGGGTGACTGTCTGTGCGGAGTTTGCACATTCTCCCCGTGTCTGCATGGGTTTCCTCCGGGTGCTCCGGTTTCCTCCTACAGTCCGAAAGATGTGCTGGTTAGGGGGATTAATGGGGTGATGGGGATAAGGTATGGGTAAGATGCTCTGTCAGAGAGCTGTTGCAGGCCTGATGGGCCGAATGGGCAACTTCTGCACTACTGGGATTCTATGAATTATCCAAATTTCTTTTTCCCTGGTTCCTCTGTTTCTTTCCCAATTCATAGAAACATAGAAACCCTACAGTGCAGAAGGAGGCCATTCGGCCCATCGAGTCTGCACCGACCACAATCCCACCCAGGCCCTACCCCCCATATTTTACCCGCTAATCCCTCTAACCTACGCATCCCAGGACTCTAAGGGACAATTTTTAACCTGGCCAATCAACCTAACCCGCACATCTTTGGACTGTGGGAGGAAACCGGAGCACCCGGAGGAAACCCACGCAGACACGAGGAGAATGTGCAAACTCCACAGAGACAGTGACCCGAGCCGGGAATCGAACCCGGGACCCTGGAGCTGTGAAGCAGCAGTGCTAACCACTGTGCTACCGTGCCGCCCTATTTAATTCTTAAAATCAGGTTAAGGAGAGAGACTGTTGGTTGGTCCAGTCATTCACTGAGATCCCACATGCCTGGTTGCTCTAGACGCACTGCTATCAGTTCACACTCCAGGTAATTAGAGGCAACAAAACTCGTTGAGCCCAGTGGTGAAGGAAAATGTTTAAACACTGGGATGGGCTGTGAGATGCCCTGTAAGACCTGGGCCACTATTTCTGAATGAGCTTGTAGCAATGACACTGCAGTCATCAATACCTCATATTAAGTTTATTCGTGGCACAAGTGAGCTTTCATTAACACTGCAATGAAGTTACTGTGAAAATCCCCTAGTCGCCACACCCTGGCGTCTGTTCGGGTACACTGAGGGAGAATTTAGCACAGCCAATGCACCCTAACCAGCACGTCTTTCGGACTGAGGGAGGAAACTGGAGCACCCGGAGGAAACCCACACAGACACGGGGAGAACATGCAAACTCCACACAGACAATGACCCAAGCCGTGAATCAAAACAGTGTTTACCAACTGTGCCACCGTGCCACCTCATATGAATGGACAGGTAGCAGCACCTTGTCCCAGTTGAAACTTTTGGCACAAGGAAATAGCTGAAAGAATTGCAAGACATCACCTGGTAAAGTTTACAGAATATCCCTTGAGATGAGCTTGCATCAATGAATAATTTGAAGGGAGTAATCTAATCTTGGACTTCAAATGGCAGTTAGAAATTGCTGAAGGTTAGCCCTGGTGGTTTGGGCTGATATCGAACCCCTTCAATTAGATTGCAGGCTTGTAATTGCCCAAGCTATTTGTTACATCTCATTAAATCAGTGCCTGGTGCTGTATGCTGCACAGTGAACTCACAGCTCTGCTGGTTAAAGCCTATGCTGGGAGAACATGAAGAGTAAAGCCCAGTCTTGATGAGCGTTGCACATTGCACAAGCTCATTGACAGGACTCCTCGTAGCAATGCAAAGAGCTCCAGCCACCACACAATGGGTAAGAAATTGGGCGTACCAATTTTTGGGCATAAGTGGGGTTGTCAACCCTCCTGGATTGCCCCGGGCTCCCCACGTTTTGAGGACTGATCTCTGGGATTCTTGTGCGAGAAAAATCCAGGACGGATATTAAAAAGGTGTGGTGTTTTTTAAATTTTCTTCGATCACTTTGATGTACTAGACATGGGGAGAGGAAGACTGTTTGATGGAGAGTCAGGGACCATGGGTCAAGTGCTGGTAGATGAGATTAGGTGGGAGTTCGGGTGTCAGTGCGGACTCAATGGGCCGAAAGGCCTCTTCTACACTGTATGATTCTATGGTTCTATGATATGAAGAGTCTATTCATTTTTTGATTGGCTGTGGGAAGGCGGGGCATGGTGAGGGTGAGATTGTTCATTAATGTTTACAGCATGGAAACAGGCCCTTCGGCCCAACTTGTCCATGCCATCCTTTTTTTAACCACTAAGCTGGTCCCAATTGCCCACGTTTGGCCCATATTTGGGTAGCCATAGGCAGAAACTTGGGAGCGGAACAGTTGGAGACAGGAGGTCAGGTGGTGAAATCTTAAGGAATATGTCCAATCAGAAGTTGGTTACCCCAGGAGGAAGTCAGGGAGGGTGGTGGGTTTATTTCCCCTTGTTGCTGGTGATTGTTCCCATGGGGGCAAAAAAAATGATTTGCATTTATATAGCACCTTTCACAACATGGGATGTCTCAAAGTAATTCTGACTGTTGTAACGTCAGAAACACAGAAGCCAGTTTGTGCACAGCAAGATCCCATGAACAACAACGTGATAATGATGAGATGATGAGATAATCTGTTTTTGTGATGTTGATTGGGGGATAATTGTGGGTGGCACGGTGGCACAATGGTTAGCACTGTTGCCTCAAAGTACCAGGGACCCAGGTTCAATCCAGCTTCGGGTCACTGTCAGTGTGGAGTTTGTACATTCTCCTTCCTGGGTTTCCGCCGGGTGCTCCGGTTTCATCCCACAGTCCAAAGATGTGCAGGTTAAGTGGATTGGCCATGATAAATGGTCCCTTCGTGTCAGGGGGACTGGCAAGATGAATTTGTGGGGTTACGTGGATAGGGCCTGGGTGGGATTGTTGTCGGTGCAGACTCAATGGACCGAATGGCCTCCTTCTGCACTGTAGGGTTTAGGGTTTCTATGATTCTATTTCTATAATTATAGAATTACCTGATGAAGAAGCAGTGTTCCGAAAGCTCGTGATCCCAAATAAACCTGTTGGACTTTAACCTGGTGTTGTGAGACTTCTTACTGTGTCCACCCAAGTCTAACGCCAACATCTCCACATCATCATTTCTCATGATATATGAGGTCAGAGATAGATAGGCTCTTGATCAATAAGGGGATGAAGGCTTACGGGGAGAAGGCAGGAGAATGGGGATGAGAATCATATCAGCCATGATTGAATGGTGATGCAGACTCGAAAGGCCGAATAGCCTAATTCTGCTCCTATATTTTATGGTCACAGCAATGCTAGTTGAACATTGCTTCATATCATTCTTGGATTGGCTGCTTTTTTACAGCCCTTGCTGCCACTTACTCTCCCCATTTCACGAGCCTGGGAACTAGTACCAATACGCACTGGGATAGATTATTCAGGAATCACCACCAGCAGGGATGGACAATTTGACGGACTATTTAAAGGTCCGTTCACCTTGGGCGGGAATTTCCGATCTCGGGGCAGGTGTGACCTCCCATGCCTGTAAGCTGTTTTGTTTTTCATGACCAACGGGTCCTGGAGTAGGACTTGAACGTGGAGCCTTCTGGTGTAGGGATAGGAGTGTAACCCACTCTGCCACTCCAGCTCCCTTATCAAGACATGTCAACAGCCATTTGAAAAGAAGCAATTTTGGTTGAAGGACGGACAGGTGAGAGACATGGCTATTCAAGCGAGTCTGAATCTGAGTCTTGCTCTAAGGGAGCTTGGGGCCCAGAATTGGGCCTATCATTTTACACCCTTATCTCTGACTCATAGGCCTTTTTAGTGAGACACTACAGCAATAGCAGAACCTTCCAAAATCTACCCAAATTGGAAACCAAGATAAAAGAAATCTTCTGCTTTTCATTGCCATAAACCATAAAATCAGAGGATCCCTACAATTCAGAAGCTGACCTTTCAGCCCATCAAGTCTGCAGCACCAACTCGCTGACAGAGTATCTTACCCAGGCCCTCTCCACCAGCCTATCCCCATAACCCTACACATTGGTTAAACCAATTGGGGCGGCATGGTGGCACAGTGGGTTAGCAGTGCTGCCTCACAGCTCCAGGGACCTGGGTCCGATTCCCGGCTTGGGTCATTACCTGTGTGGAGTTTGCACGCTCTCCTCATATCTGCGTGGGTTTCCTCCGGGTGCTCCGGTTTCCTCCCACACTCCAAAGATGTGCGGGTTGGGTGGCTTGGCCACGATAAATTGCCGCTTGGTGTCCCGGGATGCATAGGTTAGAGGGATTAATGGGGTAAATATGTGGGGTTATGGGGATAGAGCCTGGGTGGGATTGTTGTCGATGCAGACTCGATGGGCCGAATGGCCTCCTTCTGCACTGTAGGGATTCTATGATCTAACCTACACATCTTGGGACACTAAGTGGCAATTTAGCATAGCTGAATTGGGGCATAATACCTCATTTCTTTGAAACATATGAAGTAAACATGTTGCTTGTGTCAGTTTGCTGCTGCTCTCACTACAGGAGTGAGATAGGCAGCTATCTCCTCGTCTTAAATTGCTTTGAGGGTTTCGTGTAAAATGAGAAAGGAAAAGTCCTGGGGTTGTTCATTTAAGGGAAATTAAAGATGGATGTCTTAGTGACCCAGGCACCTGGCAGTTAGTAACGTGACCCCATCTCCTCAGCTTAGCATTCATAGGTTCAAATAGCTTGGTTGGCATACGAAGGACATTTATGAATTGTAAAGCTCCCTGAGTATTGTTAGTGCATTAGCAACCTGCAGATGTAACTGCTGGAACCTTCTTTATTGTGCAGAACCCCAAGTGACCAAAACTTGCGGATTCCGCGATGCGTTTTGCATTTTGCAGTTGCTGTCCTGTAAATATAGGGTCACTAAACCCTCCAGGGTAGTCGTGGAGTGACCCGGGAACAAAAGCCAATCTGTCAGTCACTTGGTAGCAATGAACTTGATTATTGCTGAAAAGAGAGGCATGTTGCCAAAGTTTTTCATCTTGCACTCATCAGGACAAATGCAAGAATGTCAACTTTCAAACAATCACAAGAATTTATACTACAGGCAAAATGGGTGCTGATTGGTTTGCAAGTTGACTGAGGCATTACCAGGGGGGAAGCAACAGGGATGAGAAAGATTCCCGAGTCTACTATTTCACAAACAAACAGGAAATTTCTCCCTGTTATCCTGCTCAGTACTTCTCTCTCATCCAACATCATTAAGCCAGATTAGACTGGTCATCGAGGACCTGCCTGTATGCAAACTGACTGCTGCGTTTCTCTATATTAGAATAATAACAACATTTTAAAAGTATTTGATTGGCTTATCTTACCCAGGCCCTCTTCCCACACCCTACCCCTATAACCGCACACACATGTCCCATGACTAACCGACTCACCTCAGGACACGAAGAGGTAATTTAGCATGGCCAATCCACCTAATCTGCACATCTTTGCACTGTGGGAGGAAACCAGAGCATCCGGAGGAAACCCATGCAGACATGGGAAGAATGTGCAAACTCCACACAGTGACCCAATCCGGGAATTGAATCCGGGTCCCTGGCGCTGAGAGACAGCAGTGCTAACCACTGTGCCACTGTGCCATCTCTTGTGTTCACACCGTACTGGCTTCCTCACACACATCGCGTTATAACCTGACAGGTACTCCTTTCAAACTTACCCACACCACAATATATTGCAGGCAAGATGAAAAGAAGAAGAAATGGGAACACTACTTCCCCTCTTGGAAGATACTTGGTGAAGATGACAGGTTGTGTCCCCAGTTCAGAACTGCTCTGGTTGCCAGTGAGCACACTATTTTCTGGGATCGTCTCGATCTACTAACAGCACGGCAAGATCGGAGAATCATCCTCTATGTTTTTTTTACAATGGATGGGATCAGATGTCTATGTTTCGAGTTCTTCCAGAGGATAAACTCAAATCTTTTGACATACGACTAGAAAGTGGTGTGATCAAACATTTTGGAAACAGCAGATGTGGTCTCACATTAGATGTTGAAGCACCTGATCGAAACAGATTGCTCATTATTTCTTTAGAGGAGAGAAACAGATTAACTGCGATAGTTCAGCTATTTTACTTTCACGCATCTTCATCTGAATATAGCCACTCTCTGATTAGATTTTACAGCAATTAGCTGCCAAGCTGTAATATGTTACCAGAGGGTTGGGAAGGCAGGGTAAACTATTCATGGGACATGACAGACTGTTGGGTTTGATGCTGCTACTCACATCTAACAGAGAGAGGGCTGAGGGGAGAGCTGATGGAGGGCTTTACAACAATGAAAGGGTTTCCCACGGTAAGTGTGTAGAAGGTTTCCATGTTTCCTACACGGAGTGAGCCAGTACATAAGAACATAGGAACTAGGAGCAGGAGTCGGCCAACTGGCCCCTCGAGCCTGCTCCGCCATTCAATAAGATCATGGCTGATCTTTTCGTGGACTCAGCTCCACTTACCCGCCCGCTCACCATAACCCTTAATTCCTTTACTGTCTATCTATCCTGTCTATCTATCCTTGCCTTAAAAACATTCAATGAGGTAGCCTCACCTGCTTCACTGGGCAGGGAATTCCACAGATTCACAAGCCTTCCAACATGCAGAGGGACCTGGGGGTCCTTGTGCATGAATCACAAAAACTCAGTTTGCAGGTGCAGCAGGTAATCAAGAAGGCAAATGGAATGTTGGCCTTTATCGTGAGAGGGATGGAGTATAAAAGCAGGGAGGTCATGCTGCAATTGTACAGGGTACTGGTGAGGCCGCACCTAGAGTACTGTCTACAATTTTGGTCCCCTTATTTAAGGATGGATATATTAGCTTTGGAGGGGGTACAGAGAAGGTTCACCAGGTTGATTCCAGAGATGAGGGGGTTAGCTTATGAGGAGAGATTGAGTAGACTGGGCCTGTACTCATTGGAGTTTAGAAGGTTGAGGGGAGATCTTATAGAGACATATAAGATAATGAAGGGGCTAGACAGGGTAGAAGCAGCGAGGTTATTTCCACTTACAATGGAAACAAGAACTAGGGGGCAGAGCCTCAAAATACGGGGGAGTCAATTTAGAACAGAGTTGAGGAGGAACTTCTTCTCCCAGAGGGTAGTGAACCTTTGGAATTCTCTGCCCAATGAAGCAGTAGAGGCTACCTTGATTAAATGTGTTTAAGTCTCAGATAAATAGATTTTTAACCATTAAGGGAATTAAGGGTTATGGGAGCGGGCGGGTAAGTGGAACTGAACCCACTATCAGATCAGTCATGATCTTATTGAATGGCGGAGCAGGCTTGAGGGGCTAGATGGCCTACTCCTGCTCCTATTTCTCATGTTCTTATGTTCTTTGGGTGAAGAAATTCCTCCTCAACTCAGTCTTAAATCTGCTCCCCGTTATTTTGAGGCTATGTAGCGGCACGGTAGCACAGTGGTTAGCACTGCTGCTTCACAGCTCCAGGGTCCCAGGTTCGATTCCCGGCTCGGGTCACTGTCTGTGTGGAGTTTGCACGTTCTCCTCGTGTCTGCGTGGGTTTCCTCCAGGTGCTCTGGTTTCCTCCCATAGTCCAAAGATGTGCGGGTTAGGTTGATTGGCCAGGTTAAAAATTGCCCCTTAGAATCCTAAAATGCGTAGGTTAGAGGGATTAGCGGGTAAATATGTGGGGGTAGGGCCTGGGTGGGATTGTGGTTGGTGCAGACTCGATGGGCCGAATGGCCTCCTTCTGCACTGTAGGGTTTCTATGATCTATGCTATGCCCCCTGGTTCTGGTTTCACCCGCCAATGGAAACAACCTCCCTGCTTCTATCTTATGTATTCCATTTATAATCTTATATGTTTCTCTAAGATCCCCCCTCATTCTTCTAAATTCCAATGAGAATAATCTCAATCTACTCAGTCTCTCCTCATAAGTCAATTATCTCAACTCTGGAATCAACCTCGTGAATCTCCTCTGCATCCCCTCCAGTGCCAGTATACCCTTTCTCAAGTAAGGAGACCAAAACTGTACACAGTAGGAAGCACCACGCTATTGTTGCCTTGGGGCACCAATGGAAGGTCACCGATGCCAACTGTGGCTTAGTGGGCACCCGTGAGTCAGAAGATTGTGGGTTCAAGTGCTACTCCAGGACTCACATGCAAAATCTAAGCTGACGCTCCCCACTGCAATACTGAGGGAGTGCTGCACTGTCAGAGGTGCGTTCTTTCAAGTGGAGACATTAAAATGAAGCCCTGTCTGCCCTCTCTGGTGGATGTAAAATATCCCATGGCATTGCTTCAAAGTTCTCTTTGGTCTCCTGGGCCAATACTTAACATCGTATTTATTAGGTGGGTGGCATGGTGGCACAGTGGTTAGCACTGCTGCCTCACAGTGCCAGAGACCCAGGTTCAATTCCGGCCTCGGGTCACTGTCTGTGTGGAGTTTGCGTGTTCTCCCCGTGTCTGCGTGGGTTTCCTCGGGGTGCTCCGGTTTCCTCCTACAATCCAACGATGTGCGGGTCAGGTAGATTGGCCATGTGAATTTAACCCTCGTGTCAGGGGGATTATCAGGGTAAATATGTGGGGTTACGGGGATAGGGCCTGGGTGGGATTGTGATCGGAGCAGACTCGATGGCCCGAATGGCCTCCTCCTGCACTGTGGGGATTCTATGATTCTATGATCACAGAAGCAGACAATCTGGTCGCTATTACATGGTTGTCTGTGGGACCCTGTGATGAACAAATTGCTGTGTTTCCTACTCCACAACATTTCAAGTGGTCTTCAGTGGCTGCAAAGTGCTTTAGAACGTCCTGAGCTTGTGAAAAGCGATACAGAAATGCAAGTTATTTATCTTGCAGAGGAGAAACACCAACTTGTGAGACAATGGGCTGATGACAATACATTAATGAAGACCCACCAGAGGTGTCGTCCACGTGTTCCGCAGTGGTGTGTTCCTTCTGATGAACCCACTCGCTGTTGCACTTGAAGTAGATCTGGGTGGCAGGGGTAGCCTTGCAATACAGGTTCACCGGCTTATTCTTCACAATGTACGCATCCCTGGGTTCAATCAGGAAATGGGGCAGGGGCTCCGGAGGATCGGATGGGAAGAATTCGGGAAGTTCCCCAAAGATGTCATCTTCTGCAGGCAACAAAGAAAGAGGCAAATTCAGGGTGAGAAATGGATTCCGGATGCAGTATATTCTACCCAGCACATTTAACCTCGCATTGTACCACGGTCCAGTAAAACGTGGATTCCACCTGCATTCATTTATTCTCATAGAATAATAATAAATCATATACTAATACAGCAAGAAAGGAGGACATTCAGTCCATCAGGTCTGTACAGGCTTGACAGAGTGATTCAATTCATTACGTTACCCTGTCTGGCCTCCGCAACTCCGCAAAGTTTTCCCCCTTCAAGTTTCTCCCTCAAATTCCATTTCCAGCACAGTGTTTTTCTGGTCATAACAAATGGCTGAATAAAAAAATCCCTATTCCGTCTCAGATTCTTCTGCCATTTTTTTATTCACTCGTGGGCATCGCTGGCTGGGCCAACATTTATTGCCCATCCCTAGTTGCCCTTGAACTGAGTGGCTTGCTCGGCCACTTCAGAGAGTCATTGCTGTGGCTCTGGAGTCAAATGTCGGCCAGACTGGGTAAGGATGGCAGATTTCCTTCCCCAAGGGACATGAGTGAACAAGTTATCTTAAATCTGTGTCCTTTGGTTGCTGACCCCTCTTGCCAATCGGAAGCGTCGCTCACTATTTACTCTGTCGATGTCCCCTTATGATTTTGAATGCTTCAGTTAAATCTCCCCTTAACTTTCCCTTCTCTGGTGTTTACAAACACACAATTTGAGGGGAACTATTCCTTTTCTTGCATCAGGGCATATCCGCTACGATTCTCACCAACTTTTACAGATGCGCCATAGAAAGCATTCTTTCTGGTTGTATCACAGCTTGGTATGGGCTCCTGCTCTGCCCAGGACCGCAAGGAACTACAAAAGGTCGTGATTGAAGCCCAGTCCATCACCCATCTATTGCGTCTGCCCACACTTCCTCGGAAAAGCAGCCAGCATAGTTAAGGTCCCCACGCACCGCGGACATTCTCTCGTCCACCTTCTTCCGTCGGGAAAAAGATACAAAAGTCCGTGGTCACACACCAACCGACTCAAGAACAGCTCCTTCCCTCCTGCCATCAGACTTTTGAATGGACCTACCTCGCATTAAGTTGATCTTTCTCTACACCCTAGCTATGACTGTAACACTACATTCTGCACTCTCTCCTTTCCTTCTCTATGAATGGTATGCTTGTCTGTTTAGCATGCAAGAAACAATGCTTTTCACTACTAATACATGTGACAATAATAAATCAAAATCAAATCAAATCCGCAGCCTCTTTCCACAAAGCTACTGGATGGAAAATATCGAAGTCGGCAGAAACTGATGAGGCACTGCTATTAATTTACAATATTTATGTCGCTTATAAATTCAACTGGTACAAACAACAAGTGGTAAATCAGAACCTTCAGGTAGGATTCAGATGTTTCTTAATCCCAGCATTAATCCTTCCCTCGGTTCACACATCGCAAATCCAGCTTTGGGCTAAACATGCAAATCACGCAACATTTTCTCAAAAACATCCCACGCTAGCTAGTAGGCTCTGTTTACCTTCATATTTGCACCAGCACTGGATCACGATTTCAGCCACCTTTAAGGCTTTAAAAAAGCTCGAAAACAAGCTGTACAGTTAGGAATAAAAAATGGCCACACTCACATGGGAACAGACTCCCAGTCATCAGAGGCAATAACATATAACAGCACTCCCTAAAGGAATAGCACTCCTTAAAATGTCAAATCCACTCAGCGACTTAAACTGCTATCACTCTACGGAAAGTGCCTTTCATGCAACAAGGAATTTATCCCAACGCATTTGAGGGTGATTGGGAGAGGAGTCCAAAGATGTGCACGTTTGGTGGATTGGCCATGCTAAATTGCCCCTTAGTGTCCAAAGATGTGCCGGTTAGGTGGATTGGCAATGGTAAATGCGCAGGGTTATGGGGATAGGGTGGAGTGGGGGGTGGTTGTGGCTGGTTGTAGCGGGGGGGGGGATGCTCTTTTGGAGAGTCAGCGCAGACTCTATGGGCCAGATGGCCTCTGTGCACTGTAGGGATTCTATGGTTCCATGGATGCGTGGTTGAAGGGTGCCTCATGATTTAAATGGGGAGAGGGGATGATCACTCTTGCATTTTTTGGCTCCTCCATCAATGAGTTGATGGGGGGAGGTTAGCTGGGCCTTTGGGATCTTCTGTCCATTGAGTTCAATTCACGAAGGACACCTCCTTCCTGCAACTTGTCAAAGACACAAGTACTGATACTTGACAAACAGTCCATGAACGCAGAGAGGTGAGAAAGAGTCAGAGGCACCCACCCAGGACTCTCTGCTGGCCATTGCTGAAAGAAGTCATTGAAATCCAATTGAAATATTCTGGACTTCCTGGTTGGCACAGCCTCCATTTGACCTGCCATGCCGTTCAGTGATCCCAGCCTGCTCCAGCACATCTAGAGTGAAGTAGCCTGGGCTCGTGGCTGCCAGATTTATTGTTTTGAAGGATCAAATGTCAGACAGATCTATTTGATTATTAACATCCCAGCTCCTTTGTCCATTCCACTTGACATTTCAAACTGACGCACAGAAAATCCGGCAATTTGCCCTCAGTCAAAGTGTGATAGATCACAGCGGGAAGGCCAGATGGGAAGGAGGTGAAGGAATCAGATTGGAGGTAGCAAATGTAAAGGTCAACAATTGCCTGATTAGTATCATAGAATCCCTACAGTGCAGAAGGAGGCCATTTGGCCCATCGAGCCTGCACTGACAACAATCCCACCCAGGCCCTATCCCCATAACCCCATGTATTTACCCTGCTGGTCCCCCTGATACTAAGGGGCAACTTAGCATGGCCAATCAACCTAACCTGCATATCTTTGGAGTGTGGGAGGAAACCGGAGCATCCAGAGGAAACCCACGCAGACAGAGGGAGAACGTGCAAACTCCATACAGTAACCCAAGGCCGGAATTGAACCCAGGTCCCTGGCGCTGTGAGGGAGCAGTGGTAACCACTTTGCTACCATACCACCCGTGCCTCTCCACTCTCTAACCCCTGTTGTTGTTGGCAGCATTTTATCTCACGAATCTACCTCTTGCGTGAAGTGAAGACCACCCACTCAGAAGGAAGAAGCATTAAAACAATGAAATAAGAATACTGGTCTGAACTGGTCTTGTACATTTTAAAATGGAACGCGCACTAAAAACAGGGAAATAATACTGGTCTGAACTGTTTTTTTCAGTTGAGAACCAGAGCTCTTGTTTATTTGAATCAAGACAAGAGAACCCGTTACCTTTTGTGATTGTGAATCCATAATGTGAGTAAGTTTGAGCCACTTTTGCTCCCCAATGGACAACAGCAGAAATGCATTGACCCAGAAGGAACCAGACTCAAGTTCCAGCATGTGCTGATTGGCAATGTTAAGTGGACAATTGTCAACTGCCTCACACATGGCGAATCACCATGAGATCATTTGCAAGGTGCCCGACGCTTGAAGCAGGCAGGGGAACAATGGCCATCTTGTAGGCACCCAATCCCTGCCTGAGGTGAATATTCAAGGTCAATAGAAAGGGTCGAGAGTTTCAAGTTTTTAGGTGTCCAGATCGCCAACAACCTGTACTGGTCCCCCCATGCCGACATTATAGTTAAGAAAGCCTCCCAATGCTTCTACTTTCTCAGAAGGCAAAGGAAATTTGGCATGTCAGCTATGACTCTAACCAACTTTTACAGATGCACCATAGAAAGCATTCTTTCTGGTTGTATCACAGCTTGGCATGGCTCCTGCTCTGCCCAAGGCCGCAAGGAACTACAAAAGGTCGTGAATGTAGCCCAATCCATCACGCAAACCAGTCTCCCATCCATTGACTATTTCTACACTTTCCACTGCCTCGGCAAAGCAGTCAGCGTAATTAAGGACCTCACGCACCCCGGACATTCTCTCTTCCACCTTCTTCCGTCGGGAAAAAGATACAAAAGTCTGAGGTCACGTCCCAACCGACTCAAGAACAGTTTCTTCCCTGCTGCTATCAGACTTTTGAATGGACTTACCTTGCATTAAGCTGATCTTTCTCTATACCCTGGCTATGATTGTAAGGCTACAATCAGATTGTAGCACTGTCTCGTTTCCTTCTCTATGAAGGGTATGCTTTGTCTGTATAGCACGCAAGAAACAATACTTTTCACTGTATGTTAATACATGTGACAATAATAAATCAAATCAAATCAAAAGGCAGGCCATTAACGATCACCTAGCACTCCTGCCAGAGGCAGGCAGGAAGCTGCTTCCATATGCAAATTGAGGTTCTACGCCAGTTGTCAGATCTCAGGGAAGGCAGCGGTGCAGTGGTATTGTTGCCGGACTAGTAATCCAGACCCAGGGTAATGCCCTGGGGACCTGGGTTCGAATCCCAATAAATTCAATAAAACTCTGGAATTAAAAGACCAATGATGACCATGAAACCATTGTCGTAAAAACCCAACTGATTCACTGATATCCACTCGGGAAGAAAATCTGCCGTCCTTACCCAGTCTCCAGAGTCCAGACCCACAGCAACGTGGTTAACTCTTAAATACTCTCAGTGTTGGACTTTAAATGCTGGCCCAGCCTCCCACATCCCATGAACTAATTTTTAAAAATTACAGTTCTCGAGTACAACTGAGGGCACAAAGATTACCATGCAAACACAATAGAAACAGAAGGAGGCCATTCAGCCCTTCAAGACCATTCTGCAGTCCAATCAGGTCATGGCTGACCTGTACTTAGCTCCGTTTACCAACCACAGATCTGTAACTCCGAATAATCTCACCCCAACAAACATCCCTTAACCTCACTTTTAAAGTCTTCAGTTGACTCCCAGCCTCAGCATTTTCTGAGCAGGAGACAGTCCCAGATTGGCACTATACATTTGCTGGAATTTTACCGCCTCGCCCGTCCGAGGCTCATAAGATCCCGCCTGAGGCCAACGGAGAATGCCGTTCTGTGAGCTGCGCCCGCCCCGATTCCGGAGCGGACGTGGCGGTAAAAGTCCGGCCGTTGTGTGAAGAACTGCTTCCTGACCATCCCTGGTCGCTCTAAATATGTCATTATGTCCTCTTGTTCTGGACTGCTGTCTGAGACAAAATGGTTTCTGATCAACTCCAATGACCTCTTATGAACTGAATATTCAAATACTTGTCAGGGTGATTTTATTTGAACACAGCCCTCTGTGTCTCACTCTCTGTTTTAAGACTTCCTGTCTCCTCTATCTTTGCATTCTCTTCATTTAGACACTATTCATTTGGGAGAAAGAGCCTCAGGCTCCTTATTGTGGAGTCCTTGAATTGCATTCAATTCTTCTGTTCCCAGTTTACCATATCCATTTCCATATCTCTCTAGGGGAGGGCAGTATAGTAGTTGGGTTTGGCACATACGGGGTTAATGTGCGATTGAGCATGGCACTGCCCACACCGTGCTGTAAGATGGCATATGACCCAGAGCCAGAGTCAGTCCACAGATGGGTAAAGACTGAGGATAGAGTCCGCTGCATCCCTGTAACCGCCTCTGTAAACATATACATAATTATAAGTTTTGACAAAGACTTGCTGTTAATAGACACAGGATTATGGAGCCCATTTTATGGCATTTGAAGCAGGATTCCTCAGCCAAAGGAGGGGTTGGGGTGGTAATCCCAACTATAATGTGGGTTCTTTATTCCGATTCTTTGGGCTTTCATTTTAAAAACCAGCTGGGTAGGGACCAGGTGTGAAAATTTCATTTGTAGAAGTCATCTCTGAATCCTGATATCTCGGGAACAGATTCAAAATCCAGCCCTTTCCCTCTCTGCTTTCTTCATAGAATCCTACAGTGCAGAAGGAGGCTTTTCGGCCCGACCACAATCCCACCCAGGTCCTATCCCCATCACCCCACGCATTTACCCCAGCTAATTCCCCTGACACTCAGGGGCAATTTAGCATGGCCAATCCACCTAACCTGCACATCTTTGGAGTGTGGGAGGAAATCTGAGCACCCGGAGGAAACCCATGCAGACACGGGGAGAACGTGCAAACTCCACCACAGACAGTGACCCAAGGCCGGGAATTGAACCTGGGCCCCTGGTGCTGTGAGGCAGCAGTGCGAACCACTGTGCCACCGTGCCGCACCACAATCTTTTGCATTTCAAGGACTGGTTTCTCCCATCTTTCTTTTGCCTTGAATTTCATTTGGGTGCTCAACATTGGTGGAATAGTTAAAACTGTTCTGGTTTTTCTTTAATATGTTATTGCTAACATGTCAATCGCAGATTGTGAATGAAGGGCGGAGACTTTGGAGACAGGAAAAGGTATAATTTTTAGTTATTACCAAAGTGAGATGGTTGCTAGGTAACAGAACACGCTTTCACTCAGGCAATCAGTGTTAGGCACTGAGCAATCCGATAGCCTCCAAATTGCCCGATTTACAGGCGTTCTGAGGGCTATTGGATTGCTTCAGACCGAGAGCTCGAGGCTGTTATACCAATCAGGCGTCTCCTCGCTAAGCTGGCAATCAATACAGTATTCCCAGAGAGATCACCCGGGTTCTGTAAAAGGATAAGCTAAGCTCTGATCGGAAATGGAGCAGTTCAATCCTGCCTCTCTCATCACCGACCCTCCAATGTCCCCTCTCCCATTGGGTGGCAGCTGTTACTCTTATTAACGCAGCGACAGACACACAGTTAAAATAATTGGTTAAAAGAAGCAAAAGCAGCATGAGGCAAAACTTTTTCACGTAGTAGGTGGTTGCGGTCTGGAATACAGTGCTGCAAAGGCAGGTTCCATCGAAGAATTCAAAAGGGAATCCTGGAAAGGAACGGTGGCACAGTGGTTAGCACTGCTGCCTCACAGCGCCAGGGATCCAGGTTCGATTCCTGGCCTTGGGTCACCATCTGTGTGAAGTCTGCACATTCTCCTCGTATCTGCGTGGGTTTTCTTCGGGTGCTCCAGTTTCTTCCTACAGTCCAGGTTAGGTGGATTAGCCATGCTAAATTGTTCTTTAGTGTCCAAAGGTGTGCAGCTTAGGTGGATTGGCCACACTAATTTGTCCCTTAATGTACAAGGATGCGCAGTTTAAGTGGATTGGCCATGCTAAATTGTCCCTTAGTGTACAAAGATGTGCAGGTTAGGTGGATTGACCATGTTAAATTGCCCCTTAGTGTATAAGGATATGTAGGTTAGGTTGATTAGCCATGGTAAATTGCCCCTTAGTGTCCCAAGATATATAGGTTAAAGGAATTAGCGGGGTAAATACATGGGGATATGGGGTAAGTCTGGGAAAGAGTCAATTGTCTGAATGGCTCCTTCTGTAGAGATTCTGTTCTTGAGTCGGTTGGTACGTGACCTCAGACTTTTGTATCTTTTTCCCGACGGAAGAAGGTGAAAGAAAGAACCAAGTTTAGAGTAGCCAACATCCAATTGTGTGAATCTGTTGTCCTCCATCCCACCAGCTCCAGAAATTCTTTCAGAGATGTAAGCATCAGTAATGTAGTTTTTCTCTGCCCGGCTGAAGTATTAATTCCTGTTTCTGCTGCCACTGACTAGCATCTTGGGACAGATTTCACAACAATTCACAAGTGCCTAATGAATGAAGCCCAGAATGCCTATAATAATCTGGCATTTCTACTGTATAATAATGGAATAATGAATATAAATGTACCTTTTATGCAATTAGATTCTGCTTGTTTAACAGTGAAAGAGTATTCTGATGCACTGTCAGTTATGCAATAAAAATGAACTCAATTTACTTAGTTCAACAGCAGCTTATATTTATATAGCGCCTTTAATATAATTGTGATAACCCGCCCACGAGCAGCACGTCTCGGGGGGAAACCGGAACGCCCAGAGGAAACACACACAGACAAGGGGAGATGTGCAGACAGTCACTCAAGGCCACCCATTGAATGTCCCCCCCCCCCCCCCCCCCCCCCCCCCCCCCACCACCACCCCCCACAAGGGAAAAGTTAGTGTAGGTCCGACATGCTCCACACCGATGGACCCCCACCGCCACATTGTGCTACAGAGCAGCTAAACAAGGGCCAGGTGGGACACCTGACCCTCACTAGGGTGGTAGTGTCAACCTCTGGAGCTGCCAGCCAATTAAATTTCCGACAACACCAAGAATGTGTCAGTGTCTGGACAGCAGGAGAGGAAGCTTTGGCAACAAGCAGGTTGCCAAAGATAGCATGTTATGACAAGGGTGGCACGGTGGCACAGTGGTCAGCGCTGCTGCCTCACAGCGCCAGAGGCCCAGGTTCGATTCCCGGCTTGGGTCACCGTCTGTGTGGAGTCTGCACGTTCTCCCCGTGTCTGCGTGGGTTTCCTCTGGGTGCTCTGGTTTCCTCCCACAGTCCGAAAGATGTGCGGGTTAGGTGGATTGCTAAATTGCCCCTTAGTGTCAGGGGGACTAACTAGGGTAAATGCTGGGATTATGGGGCTAGGGCCTGGGTGGGGTTGTGGTCGACGTCGACTCGATGGGCCGAATTGCCTCTTTCTGCACTGTAGGATTCTATGAAGTGGAGATGCCAGCGTTGGACTGAGGTAAACACAGTAAGAAGTTTAACAACACCAGGTTAAAGTCCAACAGGTTTATTTGGTAGCAAAAGCCACACAAGCTTTCGGAGCCCCAAGCCCCTTCTTCAGGTGAGTCTCACCTGAAGAAGGGGCTTGGGGTCCGAAAGCTTGTGTGGCCTTTGCTACCAAATAAACTTGTTGGACTTTAACCTGGTGTTGTTAAACTTCTTACTGGATTCTATGAAGGCAGAAGGGCTAGATCCACAGAGCAAGTGAGCCCGGGGATGGTTTTGGCCAGGCCAGGATGGGATGCTGGGAGGGGACTGGTTTAAGTCTGTGGGTTGATAGGAAGGAAGAAGAGGAGGTTCGATCATGCCAGGGAGGGGTTGGGGGGTGGGGGGTGGTGTGTGACCCTGCCCTGATCAGCAAAGTGCGCCCCCCCCCCCCGACTTTCTTCCCACCCTTTGGAGAACTTTGTTAGAAAATCAAGCTACCCATTTGTATCTGACTGCACCAGGCCCAAATGCTTTATGGCACAGGAAACATATTATGAGGGTCAACTGGCTCAATAACAGGCCTCATTGACCCTTAGTTACCTCTGTGAAAATGATGTCCCCCCCCTCCCATATTGTGGGGATGAGCTAGGTGGTGAGGTGGGCACCCACCCCATTTTGTATTTGCCCCCTCCCTATTTTGTTTGACCCCACGCCCAAAACACACCCAGTGGG
>NC_135801.1:6588727-6692739 GCF_964213995.1 Mustelus asterias | reverse complement strand
ACAGAAAGACAGTCAGAGAGAGATACAGAAAGGGAGAGGAACAGTGTGACAGGCGGTTATAGAGAGGGAATAGAAACAGATTAAAAAAGAACATAAGACTGAAAGAGAAAAGGTACTTAGACATAGAATGAAGATTGTGAAAAGTGTACTGAGTGTTGTGATGCTGAGAAATTTACTCGAACTTGATCTGACAAGTGGCAAAGAACATTCACGCCACATAGCTAACCCATCCCGCTGTTTGAAACTTTTAAAGATTGGGCTGCCCAGTCCTGCCCGACCGTCCATCCCAGCCATTATCTGTGGGCGGTGCAATATTGTGGTCAATTGGTTTAGTAACCATTGATTCCTATTTAAATATGGTGGGGGAGGGCTGCCGATTTCAGCTTCTGCCCACCCCAGATATAATGGGGGCGAGTGGGAGGATGGTGGGTGCAAAACACACCCAAAATGCTGCATCCAAGTATTCACCGAGGAACAGAAGAGATGGACGTGCCAACTGTCTGTGGAGTCACCAGCAGGTTGCCAAAGATGGCATGTTATGACAAGGGTGGCACAGTGGTTAGCACTGCTGCCTCACAGCGCCAGGGACCTGGGTTTGACTCCCGGCTTGTGTCACTGTCTGTGCGGAGTTTGCACATTCTCCCCGTATCTGCGTGGGTTTCCTCCAGGTGCTCCGGTTTCCTCCCACAGTCCAAAAGACGTGCTGGTTAGGGTGCATTGGCCGTGCTAAATTCTCCCTCAGTGTACCCGAACAGGCGCTGGAGTGTGGCGACTAGGGGATTTTCACAGTAACTTCATTGCAGCGTTAAAGTTGTGACACTAATAAATGAACTTTATTTTATGTTAAACAGTTTTAGCCGTAGTATCAGGTTGCACATTTGGCACTGGAACTATTTTATGGAAGATAAAAAGTTACAGGGTACCCTGGCATTTTCATCTTAATCTGAATAAGTATTCGGAATAGGTAGCCAGGCGCAGACTATCCAGTCCCTCGAGCCTGTTCCGCTATTTAGTTAGATCATGGCTGATCTGTATCTTAACTCTATCGATTTGCTTTTGCTCCTTAGCTCTTTATACTGAGCTAAAATCTATCGACTTCAATCTGGGAAGCACCAATTGGTGCAGTATTCTGCACCTGTGGAGGGAAAGCAATCCAGGTTGCTAATAACCTTTACAATAAAAGACGCTACCTGTCTTTACTCCTGAACAGCTATTGCTCCAATGTGAAAACTATGTTCTCATATGTTCATAAGTTCATGAGAAATAGGAGCAGAATTAGGCCATTTGGCCCATCAGGGGGGTCCGCTCTGCCATTCAATCATGGCTGATACGCTCCTCATCCCCATTTTCCTGCCTTCTCCCCATAACCCTTCAACCCATCACCAATTAAAAATCTGCCTAACTCCTCCTTAGATTTACTCACTGTCCCAGCATCCACCGCACTTTGGGGTAACGAATTCCACAGATTCACAACCCTTTGGGAGAAGTAGTTCTCCTCAACTCTGTTTCAAATTTGCTATCCTTTATCCTCAGACTATGACCTCTCATCCTAGAATGCCCCACCAGCGGCAACATCCATTCCACGTCTACTTTATCCATACCTTTTATCATCTTGAATACCTCAATTTGATCTCTCCTCATTCTTCTCAATTCCGGAGAGTATAGGCTTAAATTGTTCAACCTCTCTTCATACGACAAACCCCTCATAGAATTCCTACAGTGCAGAAGGAGGCCATTCGACCCGTCATGTCTGCACTGACCACAATCCCACCTCGGCCCTATCCCCATAACCCTACATATTTAGCCTACTAATCCCTCTAACCTACACATCTTGGGACACTAAGCGGCAATTCAGCATGGCCAATGCACCTAACCTGCACATCTTTGGACTGTGGGAGGAAACTGGAGCACCCGGAGGAAACCCATGCAAACACAGGGAGAACGTGCAAACTCCACACAGACAGTGATCCAAGCCGGGAATCGAACCCAGGTCCCTGGAATCATTTCTGCAATCAACCTAGTGTTCTGAATCGACCCACCGGACAAAATAGTTTCTTAATATTTTGTCCATCTCCAGACTTGTTAAACACCTCGATTAGATCACCCTTCCCACCCACCGCTTAATCGTCTAAATGCAAGGGAAAGACCCCAAGTTTCTGCAACTTCTCCTCATAGTTTAACTCTTTGTGTTCTGGTATCATTCTGCACTGCAACCATTCCGCCACCCCCCCCCGCCCCTCCCCCACTCCACCCCCTCCCGAGGCCAGATTGGCCATGTCCAAAGTGGTGTTCCTAATAAGGTCTGTCCAAAGCTGTGAACTGGCATCAGGTGAGCCGGGTCCCACGGGGAAAACAGACCCTCAGCAATGTGGTCCAGAAAGAAAAAAAGTGGGGGGACTGGCAGCTGCCTTAACAGTTCACAACTAAAATCTGAAATTCATTGTTTTTATCCAAATTCACACTCTCAGGTTAATAACTACTTCTACATTCAATATCTCGAAGGCTGACAGTCCATCCACCAATTGAATTATGTAGACTACCGAGGACTCATTTGCAAAAAATATTTCCTTACTATGTTCAAGAATGTCAATCAATCATGGCACAGCATAAATAGAAAACCTTAATCTGTCGAGATGGGTTTCATCGTGAGATTTAGCTGTATGGGTGGGGACTGGGCTTGTTTGCAATCACCAGTGAAAAACAGTCAAATTAAATTTTGATAGTTCATAAATCATTCAGAATGCCATTGACAATACAAATATACAGAGTTAACAATTTTAGCTCTCCAGTGCTGTCGGATTGTCTGAATGCAAATTTTAATCCCCAAATGCCAAAATTACTTACATCAGCAAAAAAAAGACTCTAAGCAGTAACTGATAATCACTTGACTTTCCGACATACAGTGCTCTTTCAGGCTGAACACAATGGGGACTTACGATTCGGGTTTGGATACTTGATTTTCCCCCCAAATAAATTCCATCAGCTACTTCAATGGATTCTTTTAAAATAATAAGTGAAGAACAAAGAACATTACAGCACAGGAACAGGCCCTTTGGCCCATCAAGCCAGCACCAATACATGGCACCTTCCTAAACTAAAGACCTTCTGCCTCCATGCAGTCCGTATCCCTCTATTCCCTGCCTATTCATGCATTCAGCCTCTGATCTTCGGGTAAGCGTTCTCCAAGGCGGCCTTCACGACACACGACAGCACAGAGTCGCTGAGCAGAAACTGATAGCCAAGTTCCGCACACATGAGGACGGCCTCAACCGGGATCTTGGGTTCATGTCACACTATCTGTAACCCCCACAGCTTGCCCCCTGGACTTGCAGAATCTCACTGGCTGTCCTGTCTGGAGACAATACACATCTCTTTAACCCGTGCTTAATGCTCCCTCCACTCACATTGTCTGTATCTTTAAGACCTGGTTGGCTGTAGAGATTCGCATTCTAATCAGTATTCTGTAACTTGATTTTGTGTCTCTGTATGCCCTGTTTGAGAGCAGATATCCACTCCATCTGACGAAGGGGCAGCGCTCCGAAAGCTAATGGCATTTGCTACCAAATAAACCTGTTGGACTTTAACCTGGTGTTGTTAAAACTCTTACTGTATTTACCCCAGTCCAACGCCGGCATCTCCACATCATATTCATGTATCTCCAGTAAGAAGTTTAACAACACCAGGTTAAAGTCCAACAGGTTTATTTGGTAGCAAATACCATTAGCTTTCAGAGCGCTGCTCCTTGGTCTCCCTATTCATGTATCTGTCAAGATGCCTCTTAAACGTTGCTATTGCATCTACTTCTACCACCTCCTCTGGCAATGCATTCCAGGCACTCACCACCCTCTGTGTAAAAACATTTGCCACTCACATCTCCTTTAAACTTTCCCCCTTTTACCTTAAACCTAAGTCTCCTAGTAATTGACACGTCTACCCGGGAAAGGGGAGTTATAGAGGATTTTAAAAATTTAATGCAGTGAGTTGTTGTGATCTGGAACAGGCTGGTGGAAACAGATTCAATCGTAACTGAGAGGAGGACTGGAAAGGAACAATTTTCCAGTCTATGTGGAAAGTGAAGGGGGAGTGTGACCAATTGGATAGCTCTTTCAAAGAGCCAGCACAGACACGATGGGTCAAATAGCCTCCTCCTTTGATGTGTCATTCTCTGATTTAAGGCTGAATAGTTTCGGAATTGGATAGCTTGCCTCAGCATCATGCTACTGGTAGCGTGAAACAGTAACTCGCCTTTATGCTTTTGCGTGGGTGTGTGTCTTCCCACAGTGGAACAGCCCAGAGAGTTGAGCTGCCTGCTCAAAGCTTGGCCATAGCTTTGGGGTGTTGATAACCTTTGGGTTTAGTGACTTTTACAATTCAACAAATGCCAGGACAAATTATGTCACTTGTGAACCCTGAGCACTGATACTGAATTATACGAGACATTTTACATGGTGAAGTAATGTGCAGTGAAGTAACACTGACTCAAATCAAGGCGATTGATTCAGGGTAACCAGCTGTCCATATACAAGTTAACCTGGCACCCGGCAACAGGTTAAAGAAAAGAGAGAATGAACTCTACAATATGTGTTTGATCCTGACCTGTTTAAGCCCACCAGGGTGCTTCCTGTCGCTTGCCCAGCTTAGAATCACTCAGCCATCTGGAGCATTGATGCTTTGGGCTGTGGAGAGTTGACTTGAGTGAATATCAGGTTGATCTCTCCCAACAACAGAACCGTTTACGTAGCTCCTTCCGCATCGCAAGATGTCAGAAGCAAATTCGTTGGAGCCATTAGCAAGGTTTGACATCGAGCCACATAGGAAGACATCAGAACAAGTGACCAAAAGCTCGGTTAGAGTGTGTACATTTTTATGGGTGGGATTTTACAGCAATTCTGCAGTGAGTAACTCACCTCCTGACTCTCTGAAGCCCATTTACTATCTACAAGGCACAAGTTAGGAGTGTGATGGAACTCTCCACTTGTCTGACTGAGTGCAGCTCTAACAACACTCTAGAAACACAACACCATTGAGAGCAAAACTGCTCACTTGATTGGCACACCATCTACCACCTTAAACATTCACTCCCTCCTCTACCAATTCACGGTGGCGGCAGTGTGCTCCATCTACAAGGTGGACTGCAGTAACTCACCAAGGATCCTTCGACAGCAGCCTCGAAACTTGAAGAGGGAAAACTTTGCAGAGCTGTAGTGGATCCAGGCAGTCTGTGAGGCTGGAATTGATTTGTGCCATGACTAACCTTTCGAAGCACTTCATAATGATGGATGTCAGAGCCACCGGACGATAGTCATTAAGGCACGCTGCCTGGCTTTTCGTTGGTATCGGGATGATGGTTGTCTTCTTGAAGCAGATAGAGACCTCAGTTGTAAAGAGAAGTTGAAGATGTCTGTGAATACCCGCGCCAGCTGATTGGCACAGGATCTGAGTGCACATCCGGGTACCCCATCCAGGCCAGTCGCTTTCTGTGGGTTGACATTCGAGAAAGCTGCTCTGACGTCTGCAATGGTGACCTCGGATACAGGTTCATCCTAGGCTTCCATGGTGGAGGGTGTGCTCTCGCTGATCTCTTGCTCAAAACGGGCATAGAATGCATTGAGCTCATCAGGGAGGGGTGCGTTGGAGCTGGCGATTTTACATGCCTTCATCTTGTAGCCTGTTATGTATTGCAGATTGTGCCTTAGGCAGTGAGAGTCCGTGTGGCTAACCTGGGATTCTAGCTTGATCCGGTTCTATGATGATTTTATATATACTTTTAATTGATTCCTGTCACCCTGGAGCCATCTCGATTCAAAAAAAAACAAAGAACACTTTTTGAAACTGCCTTTCTTGGAATGATTTGATTTTGATCTGATTTGATTTGATTTGTTATTGTCACATGTATTAGTATACAGTGAAAAGTATTGTTTCTTGCGTGCTATACAGACAAAGCATACCGTTCATAGAGAAGGAGAGGAGAGAATGCAGAATGTAGTGTTACAGTCATAGCTAGGGTGTAGTGAAAGATCAACTTAGTGCGAGGTAGGTCCATTCAAAAGTCTGATGGCAGCAGGGAAGAAGCTGTTCTTGAGTCGGTCGGTACGTGACCTCAGACTTTTGTACCTTTTTCCCGAAGGAAGAAGATGGAAGAGAGAATGTCTGGGGTGCGTGGGGTCCTTAATTATGCTGGCTGCTTTGCCGAGGCAGCGGGGAGTGTAGACAGAGTGAGTGGATGGGAGGCTGGATTGAATGATCAGATGGACAGGAATCATTTCAAAAAAAATGTAAAATCAAGACTACAGGAATTGTAAAAATTCCCAGGTGCAAGCAGCCTGTTTGGTTTTCCTGAAATTCTTCCTGTATATCAATCACTCTCTTCTAATTTCAGCATTATGTGCAGTTTAAGCAGTTGAAATTAGAAACTAGAAACCCCACTTAAGGTTTGCTACCCTGAACATATGAAAGATTATGTTCTAGCAAGGAATTAAAATGAGATGACTACGCGCCACACTTTGATGAGACTAGAAATAACTACTTTGATGTAATGTTAGGTTCCGGTAGCTTCACGTAGCTGCTTAAGTTCAGTGTGTAAAATAGCAAACATCTCAAATTCATACAGCATTACTGGTCGCTATTTCAATCGAAAAGCTCTTACAAAGAGCCAGTCCATGTACGATGAACCAATTGGTCTTCTTCTATGCTGCATCATTCTATGAATCACAGAAGAAGCGATGGCCAAAGCCACTGGCAAAAGGCCGGAGTTTTACCATCCCACGGGAAGCGGAGTGGGTGAGGAGCGGAGCATGGGAAGCTCCGTCGACCTTGGGTGAGATTTTATGGTTTCGGGACACGCAAGGCCATAAGATCCCGCCCAATGTCTTTTAAAGCTGGGGGAGAATTGGCAAGATTTGATGCATGAGGTTTGGTGGGTCCGGTGGTTCCAGAGAGCCGGAGGATTGGAGACCATGGGCGGAATTTTCCCATCCCGCCCACCACAAGAAGCATAGCGGGCGGGACACGGACCATGCAGAATCACTGAATCACAGAATACTACAGTGCAGAAGAGGCCCTTCGGCCCATCAAGCCCACACCAACGCATGAAAGGCCCTGACCTGCCCACCTAATCCCACTTACCAGCACCTGGCCCATAGCCTTGAATGTTATGGTGTACTAAGTATTCATCCAGGTACTTTCTAAAGGATGTGAGGTATCCCACCTCCACCACCCTCCCAGGCAGCGCATTCCAGACTCTCACCACCCACCGGGTAAAAATGTATTTCCTCAAATCCCCCGCAAAACCTCAAGTGAGATTTTCCGGTCTTGGGGACAAGCGCAGCCGGAAAATCCCACTCCATGCCTGAACATTGGAGAACAAGGATCGAGACGTGTGTGAGAGACTGCAGAAGTAGGGCTAGGTTTGGCACAATTATCTGGCAAGGATGGTGCAGGAAGAGAATTGGAATTGGAATATGGAGAGCGCTGTATTTAATATATCGACAGACTGGCTGGAATTTTCCGGCCATTCCTGCTGGTGGAATCTTCTGGTCCCGATGACGACGAACCCCCACCTTGGGTTTCCCGGCCGCAGGGGCTGCAAACAATGGGAAGCCCCGTTGACAGCAGCAGGATCAGAAGATCCTGCCACCAGCCAATGGCGGCTGTCTCTGTCACTGTGAAACACACCATGGAAGTAAGTGGAAAATCCTGCCCAGAGGGTGGATGTCTGTGAGGACAGGTGAGTTGGGCAGGTAGGGGTGAGTGGTCCTGGAATCATAGAATCCCTACAATGCAGAAGGAGGCCATTCGGCCCATTGAGTCTGCACCGATTCTTCAACAGAGCATCTTTCCCAGGCCCACCCCCTACCCTATCCCTATCCCACGCCTTTACCCTGTTAATCTCCCCAACCTGCACATCTTTGAACACTAAAGGGCAATTTACCAGAGCCAATCCATCTAACCTGCACATCTTTGGACTGTGGGAGGAAGTCCAAAGATGTGCGGGTTAGGTGGATTAATAGGTGGATTATTAATAAAGGGATCAGGGGTTATGGGGAAAAGGCAGGAGAATGGGGATGAGAAAAATATCAGCCATGATTGAATGGCGGAGCAGACTCGATGGGCCGAGTGGCCTAATTCTGCTCCTACGGTCTTATGGTCTTATAAGTGGATTGGCTGTGCTAGATTACCCCTTAGTGTCAGGGGGATTAGCAGGGTAAATACATACGGTTACAGGGATAGGGCCTTGGTGAGATTGTTGTTGGTGCAGGCTCAATGGGCCGAATGGCCTTCTCCTGCACTGCAGGGAATTCTATGATTCCAAGAAACTGGGGCACCTGGAGGAAACCCATGCAGACACGGAGAGATTGTACAAACTCCACGCAGTTACCCAAGGCTGAAATCTTTGGACAGGATATGGAGTAAAAGACAGAGTAAGTAAAACATAGTAAAATAGACAGGATATAGAGCAAAACAAATCGAATACTTGAAACCAAACTCATTTATCCTTTCTGCTATTTTGCTATAAATAAGATATGCAATGTGTAATCTCTATTTATACTTCCCCAGTAAAAATGACTCACACTCACTTTGAAAATATTCTGAAGTCACATTCACCTGCAAACTATAAATAGGTCATTCATTCCTGCACAATATCTCATTTTTCAGTACTTTTCTCAAGATTAATATCTTACCGCTGAACCAGTGCAAAGGAGAATCTTAGACTCGGAGAATCATACAGCCTTTAGTCCACTGTACTGTTTGGAAGAGTCATCTTATTAGTCTCACTCCCCAACCCGCCTGGTCTTTCCCCATAGCGCCCCCCCATCGCACACCCGCCCCCCCCCCCCCCCCCCCCCACCCCGCCCCCCCCCCCTCCCCCTCCCAACTGCCAATCCCCCAGAATCTCTCCTGTTTCTCTTCTGTTTATCCCATTTGCTTTTGAAAGTCAGGCATCATATTCCAGGTCATAACAGCTCAAGATTCACCTTTTTCTTTTCCCATTTGCTTTAAAACTGGGTCCTCTGGTTCCACACCTTCTTTCATGGGCAGCATGTTCGCACAGTGGTTAGCACTGCTGCCTCACATCGCCAGGGACCCGGGTCCAATTCCAGCCTTGGGTTACTACTTGTGTGGAGTTTGCATGTTCTCTCCGTGTCTGCATGGGTTTCCTCCGGGTGCTCCGGTTTCCTCCAAAGGTGTGCATGTTGGGTGGATTGGCCATGCTAAATTGCCCCTTAGTTTCCCAAGAATCATAGAATCCCTGCAGTGCAGAAGGAGGCCATTTGCCCCATTAAGCCTGCACAACAATCCCACTGATGCCCTACCCCCGTAACCCCAAGCATTTAGCCTTCAATTCCCCCTGACACTAAGGGGCAACTTAGCATGCCCAATCCACCTAACTTGTACATCTTTGGTGTGTAGGAGGAAATCAGAGCACCCGGAGGAAACCCATGGGAAGAATGTGCAAACTCCAAGATGTCTAGTTTAGATGGATTAGCTGTGGTAAATGTATAGGTTTTTGGGGTCGGTCAGAGAGAGGACATGTTCCCTTTTCTTCATGTTCTGCCACTTTCTTTTCATCTCATATCGAACCCTTGTTGCCCTCTGTGATGATTTGCCCTTATATCTTGGATGTTGTCTTCTTGTCTCCCGGGCCTTTTCCATTTTTTAAATATATTCTTACTCCTGTTAGTTTTTTCTGGTGCAGGGTGGTGAATGGGGGTTGGGGGGGGGGGGTGGGGGTGGGGGGTGGGGGGGGTACCCTTGTGTGTGTGTGTGGGGGGGGAAATAGCGGGGGTTGTGGGGTGGGGGGGGAGAGGTGGTGAATGGGGGTTGGGGGGGGGGGGGGGGGGGGGGTGGGGGGTGGGGGGGGTACCCTTGTGTGTGTGTGGGGGGGGGGAAATAGCGGGGGTTGTGGGGTGGGGGGGGAGAGGAAAACAGGGTGATGGTCTGATTCTGCCGTATTTTAGGTGGTTGGGGGGGGTGGTTGTTGAGGAGGTGCGTGTTAGGGGGAGGGTGCTGTTGGGTTGGGGGTTTATGTGTTTCCGGGGTTGGGGTGGATGTCAAGGTAGTGTGTGTGTTGGAGAGTTTTTTGTGGGGGGTTTCCTGGATGGGGTTTTGTGTCCGTTGCTGAGTCAGACTCTGGTTTTTTTCGGGCGGGGTGAGGGGGGCAGGGGGGAGGGGAGGGGGGACAGGTCTTTTTCCCTCTTTTTCCTTCTCTACGGATACTGCCTGACTTGCTGAGTATTTCCAACATTTTCAGTTTTTATTTGGGATTTGCAGCACCAATAGTATTTTGCCTTTCTCCTCCTAGTTTCCTTTTACAAGAATGATGCTTCTTTTGAACAAAGTAAAAACCATCAGTTCAAACATCTGGATATCTCATCTGGTTCTTCCTGAAATAAATAAAAAATTATATGCATTGCTGGCCCGTAGTTTTAAAGTCCGGATAGACGACGGAATCAAAGCAAAGTTTGCTAACTCCCACTTCCACCAGTGAATGAGTTTCACTCTCCAGTAATAGTGAGGTGGCTTGCCATGACTCTGTGAGTATATGGAGTACTGCTAAAGGCCATGTATGAATTACCCTTTGACCTATACAATGTGACACAGGCACCAAATGCAGTGTATTAGGGAGAAAGGGAGCTATCATTCAGAGTCAGCGATTGGCCTGAAGCCAGGATTGTGTAAATAAGCAAATCGATGGGATGGACAATGGGTCAATCTGGAGAGAATCGATAGGGATTGACTCCTGCATTTCTGCCTAAGTGGTGCTATAGTTGCAGTTTTGGATCTTATTTCTGGGGTTTGACCTTTAGCACATCCTGCGCCGCTTTCACACATCCAGCTGCTCTTGTGCCTCACGTCCAGTGCCCACCCACGCCCCCTCCTCCGACCAAACCCCAATGCCCTGCTAAAAATGGACAGCAGTAATTGACACACATCCGATTGAGCAAGTTAGTTCACGATTTGTCATCACTGGGGCTAATGTCGACCACAGATATAAGTGAGGCTGTCATTATAAAGCAGTGACCTTTCTTCAATCCTAAGGTCAGCAATGGGGCTGTTTGTGGATATTGCACAATGTTCAGCACCATTCACGACTCCTCACAGACCGAAGCCGTCTGTACCCATATGCAGTGAGACCTGGATAACATTCAGGCTGATAAGTGGCAAGTAACGTTCACGCCACACAAGTGCCAGGCAATGACCATCTCCAACAAGAGAGAATCTAATCATCATCCCTTGACATTCAATGGCATTACCACCACTGAATCCCTCATCAACCTGGGGGTTACCATTGACCAGAAACGGAACTGTACCAGCCATATAAATACAGTAGCTACAGGAGCAGGTCAGAGGCTAGCAATTCTGCAGACAGTAACTCACTTCTTGACTCCCTGAAGCTCATCTACTATCGACAAGGCACAAGTTAGGCATGTGATGGAACACTCTCCACTTGTCTGAATGAGTGCAGCTCCAACAACAATCTAGAAACACAACGCCATTGAGAGCAAAGCTGTCCATTTGATTGGCATCCCATCCAGCACCTTGAATACTCACTCCTTCCTCCAGCAAGGCACAGTGGCAGCAGTGTGTGCCATCTACAAGATGTACTGCAGTAACTCACCAAGGCTCCTTCGACAGCAATCTCGAAACCAGCAACCTCTGCCAACTAGAAGGACAAGGGCAGCAAACATTTGGGAACATCACCAACGGCAAGTTGCCCTCTAAGTCACTCACCATCCTGATTTGGAAATATATCGCTGTTACTTCACTGTCGCTGGGTCAAAATCCTGGGATCCCCTCCCTCACAACACTGTCGGTGTACCTACACCCCAGGGACTGCAGTGGTTCAAGAAAACAGTTCATCATCACCTTCTCAGGGGTGATTAGAGATGGGCAATAAAAATGCTGGCCAAGTTAGTGATGTCCATGTCCTGTTAAAAGGTTTAAAAAAACGATTGCCTTTCCCCCAGGGCCAATTTCCAATGTTTCTTTCCCTTTTTAAGTCATTGTCCAATTCGCTTTTGAAATCTGACTTCCACCGTCCCTTCTGGCAATGCTTTCCATAGCAAGGGCAACCTTGATGCTGCCATTTTCGGAACACAGTTTAGTCGAGAGACTCACCCACAGTATAGCTGGAGGCACAAGTCAGGTTTCAGAGTACACTGTGTATTCAGATCAAAAGGAAAAGAACCACTCGAGTGTTTCAATATGAATTTCACAGATCTTCTGAACTACATGTTAGCATATTCAAAATATTTTCCATCTGTCTGAAGTTTCAATCACAGAAGAATTGATTTGCATAAGCTAGGAGTTTGGATAATGATGGATTTCAGTAGTATACATGTTTCCCATATCCTAACTTGCATCTCTTTCCATTCACCCATCACTCTTGTGTCCACTGACCTACATCAGCTCCCAGTCTGACAACACCTCAACGTAAAAAGTTCTCATCTTCAATTTTTCTTTATTCATTCGTGGGACATGGGCATCACTGGCTGGCCAGCATTTATTGCCCATACCTAATTGTCCTCATTCAAAGGGCAGTTGCTGTGGCTCTGGAGTCACATGCAGGCCAGACCAGGTAAGGACGGCAGTTTTCCTTCCCTAAAGGACATTAGTGAACCAGATGGATTTTTCCAACAACTGACAATGGTTTCATGGTCATCAGTAGATTTTTAATTCCAGATATTTTTTATTGAATTCAAATTCCACCATCTGCCGTGGTGGGATTCGAACTCGGGTCCCCAGAATATTAGCTGAGTTTCTGGATTAATGATCTAGCGATAATATCACGAGGCCATTGTCTCCCCAATGACCTCATCTCCTCCCTACCTCTATCACCTTGCTCTACAACCCTCTGAGATCTCCATGCCCCTCCAGTTCCAGCCTCTTGCACATCTCGATTTTAATCGCTCCGCCATCGTGGACGTCTTCATCTTCCAAGACACAAAGCTCTGAATTCCCTCCCTCCGCGGTTAAACCCTGGGTCAATGAAAGCACAGCTGCCAATAGTGGGGCAATGAATATCTGGGGATGAGCAAGGGGCCAGAGTGAGAGGAGTGGGGAGCTGATCTGGGATGGTTGCCGGGTTGTGAGAAGTTACAGAACTTCTCAGGGACCTGGGTTCAATTCCGGCCTTGGGTCACTGTCACTGTGTGGAGTTTGCACATTCTCCCCGTGTCTGCATGGGTTTCCTCCGGTCCTCCGGTTTCCTCCCACACTCCAAAGCAGTGCTGGTTAGGTTGATTGGCCATGCTAAATTGTCCCTTAGTGTCAGGGGGACTAGCAGAGTAAATTCATGGGGTTATGAGGTTATGAGGCCTTGGTGGGAATGTCGTGGGTGCAGGCTCGATGGGCTGAATGGCCTCCTTCTGCACTGAAGGGATTCTATAACTCTATGATTCTAACTTGGAGGAGGAGAGGCCTGAATCTATTTGGCTGCTTGAAGTGAATTCTCTCCATTGCTGTGTACTTCACTTCATGAGAAACAAAAGATTCTTAACTTAATTCAACAACAAAATAAAAACATGTGCATTTCTATTCTGTTTGTTATTTTTGATGCACACCCATTAGTTATTTTAATGGCTAACCCGGGGTCACAAAATTATTAAATCTTGAAAGAGCCCAGTTTCCTTTTCAGTACAGAGCCTTGCATTCCTTTGACACATCAGTCACCGATAGCCAGGGGCCTCTGACCTAGCCTTTAACCTGGATTACTAATTAAGGTGGACAAAGCTTAGATTCATAAATCTTTTGTGAGGTCTATTCATACGAGTGGCCCCAGGCTTACGAGAAGCACCCATATCTTATTGCTGACAATATGAAAAAGGCCCCATCTAGGCTTGCTACCACACGCAGCAGGGGTAGAATATTCAGAGTTCTGCACTGAACACACCAGCTAAAGAACTGAGGTTTTAGAGGGGGTTTTCCATATCTATTCTCCATGACTTTTATAACCCCACCACAAATTTCTCGGGCATTGAGTGGAGCTCTGATTTCATAGAATCCCTACAGTGCAGAAGGAGGCCAGTCAGTCCATCGAGCCTGCACTAACAATAATCCCACCCAGGCCCCATCCCCGTAACCCCACGTATTTACCTTGCTAATCTCCCTGACACTAAGGGGCAATTTAGCATGGCCAATCCACCTAACCAGCACATTTTTGGAGTGTCGGAGGAAACTGGAGCAAAGAACAAAGAAAATTACAGCACAGGAGCAGGCCCTTCGGTTTTCCAAGCCTGCACCGACCATGCTGCCCTTGTGAACTAAAACCCCCATGCCCTTTCAGGGACCATATCCCTCTATTCCCATCCCTGTTGATGTATTTGTCCAGACGCTCCTTAAAAGTCACCACCGTATCTGCTTCCATTACCTCCCCCGGCAGCGTGTTCCAGGCACCCACCACCCTCCGTGTAAAAAAGAATTGCTTCATATATCTTCTTTAAACCTTGCCCCTCGCACCTTAAATGTAAGCCCCCTAGTAATTGACTCTTCCACCCTGGGAAATAGCTTCTGACTATCCACTCTGTCCATGCCTCTCATAATCTTGTAGACTTCTATCAGATCGCCCTCAACCTCTGTCGTTCCAGTGAGAACAAACCAAGTTTCTCCAACCTCTCCTCATAGCTAATGCCCTCCATACTGGGCAACATCCTGGTAAATCTTTTCTGTACCCGCTCCAAAACCTCCACATCCTTCTGATAGTGTGGCGACCAGCACCCGAAGGAAACCCATGCAGACACGGGGAGAATGTGCAAACTCCACACTGACAGTCGCCTGAGGCTGGAATTGAACCCGGGTCTCTGACGCTGTGAGGCAGCAGTGCTAATCACTGCTCTACCTTGCCGCTGATTTCTGTGAGTTCTTTGATTTTCCCTCATTGATCCCGCGTCTGAAACTCTGGTTTTGTGGCGAAGATTGTCTTTCAGGTGCCAGCGAAGGGAAAGCTTCTACCCTGCCCTTGATTGCACCCAAGACCTTGGTAAGATTGTTCACAGGTGTGGACAGAACAGGCACCGTGCACTTTGAACAGACAGAGCACCAGCAGAAAGGGCTGGGAGCTCAGCGCCGAGTTTCTGCAGCTCGAGGGCTTAGATAATTCTTGTTTGGTGAGCGTGGCTGATCCTCATTCTAATTATGGGATAGGATTCACTGAAAAGGAATTAATGCCCAAATGTTATTGGCAAAACAAGCACGGTCCTTGAAGCTCACAAACTCACCTCTCCTTTAGATAGGTTTAAAGTTTAAGTTTATTTATTAGCGTCACAAGTAGGCTTACATTAACACTTCAATGAAGTTACTGTGAAAATCCCCTAGTCGCCAAACTCCGGCGCCTGTTCGGGTACACTGAGGGAGAATTTAGCATGACCAATATACCTAACCAGCACATCTTTCAGACTGTGGGAGGAAACCGGAGCACCCGGAGGAAACCCACGCAGACACGGGGAAAACATGCAGACTCCGCACAGACAGTGACCCAAGCCGGGAATCGAACCCGGGTCCATAAGTGCTCCATGTTGGAGTTGTCTTTACCAAGATAACCCTGTTGGGAGTGTCAAGAAAATCAGTCGCAGGTGGCACAGATTCTGAACAAAAATTACAAATGCGTCAGTCTGTTAAGTCTTTATTTTGCTTGCTGCAAAGGAATGGACAGGGCACAAGTGCCAAATGCAGCTCCACCCCACTCAAGGAAGGTTGGATGTTACTCTGTCGAGAGTCCTCACAAGTGTGACAGGAAAACGAAAACTTGCACCTTTCACAGACAATGAATTACTTCTGAAACTTGGTCACTCTCGTAATGTAGGAAACACAGCAGCCAATTTGCACACAGCAAGCTCCCACAAACAGCAATGTGATAATGACCATTTGTTACTCATTCGTGGAATGTGGGCATTAGCTGAGTTTCTGGATTAATAGGCGAGCGACAATACCACGAGGCCATCGCCTCCCCATTTGTTTTAATGATAGCTGAGGGATAAAGATTGACGTGGACATCAGGGGGGCTCCCGTGTTTTTCATTGAACAGTACCACGGGGTCTTTTGCGCACACAGGCTTCCGTTTAACGTACCACCTGTAAGATGGCAGCTCTGACTGTCAGTACTCCCTCAATACTGCCACTGGGAGTATCAGGTTAGACTGTGTGCGCCAGTCTTTGGAGTGGGACTTGAACCCATGATCTTCTGAGTGAGTGGCAGAGACCTGCCAATTGAGCTAGATTACATGTGGTACGGTGGCACAGTGGTTAGCACTGCTGCCTCACAACGCCAGTCTTGAGTGACTGTGTGGAGTTTGCACATTCCTCCCATGTCTGTTTAAAGTTTATTTTATTAGTGTCACAAGTAGGCTTACATTAACACTGCAGTCAAGTTACTGTGAAAATCCCCTAGTCACCACACTCCGGCACCTGTTCGGGTCCATTGAGGGAGAATTTGGCATGGCCAATGCACCTAACCGGCATGTCTTCCAGACTGTGAGAGAAATCTTTTTAAAGTTTATTTATCAGTCTCACAAATAGGCTTACATTAACACTATAGTGAAGTTACTGTGAAAATCTAGTTGCCACACTCTGGCACCTGTTCGGGTACACTGAGGGAGAATTTGGCATGGCCAATGCACCTAACCAGCACGTCTTTCAGACGGTGTGGGCTTCCTCCAGCTGCTCCGGTTTCCTCCCGCAATGTGCAGGCTGGGTTGATTGGCCGTGCTAAAATTGCCCCTTTGTGTCAGGGGAATGAGCAGGGTAAACACCCTGGGGTTACAAGGATCGGATCTGGGTGGGATTGTTGTGGTGCAGACTCGATGGGCTGAATGGCCTCCTTCTGCACCGTAGGGATTCTATGAAGAGGGGGTTTTCACATATGCGTGCAGCCTACGAAGATTTCACACTGACTGTCCACCCGGTAGTCTCGCTGCTTGCAAAGACGGGTATTCTTCACTGGCGACACTCCCTTTGTTAAAAGTGCTGCAAGCCTTGTCTGAACAAATAACCTTTTACCTAAACCAGTTGAAGAATTATACATTAAGTAATTAAATAATTTTTCCACTGATTCATCTTTGGAGGAAGTACGAAAAGGGAAGCTTACAGCTATTCCCTTTAACAGATAATTATCCCAAAATCACACTACCAATCAAAGAAACTTTGAAAAAAAATGAAGGATGAATTAAAAGGAGAATAAGTGATGACTGCCCAAGATCCCCTTTTTCATAAGGAATCATAAATATCTAAGTAGCGAGAGATTTATCTCTATAGAACTTTAATTCACATTAGAAATCCATTAGCTGGTTCAAAGAAGAATCACTCCTGCCAGACAAGCCAAAAGACATCATGAAAAATTATGACAAGCTCATTATTGAGCTACTTATCCTGCCACGATTGGAGATACCAATCTCCATGCACGATGGTAAGTTCTAAGGTCATCAGTGCCTAATGTAGGAGAAAAGGGACACTTATTCTTTTGCAATGGAAGCATCAACCATAAGGAATATGGAAGAAAGAAATAAGACTATGAGACCATCAGACATAGGAGCAGAATTAGGCCACTCAGCCCATCGAGTCTGCTCCGCCATTCAATCATGGTTGATATTTTTCTCATCCCCATTCTCCTGTTTTTTCCCATAACCCCTGATCCTCTTATTAATCAAGAACCTATCTATCTCTGTCTTAAAGACACTCAATGACCAGGCCTCCACGGCCTTCTGCAGCAAAGAGTTCCACAGCTTCACCACTCTCTGGCTGAAGAAATTCCTCCTCGTCTCTGTTTTAAAGGATCGTCCCTTATCCCGAGGTTGTGCCCTCTGGTTCTAGTTTTTCCTACTAGTGGAAACATCCTCTCCACGTCCACTCTATTCAGGCCCCGCAGTATCCTGTAAGTTTCAATAGGATCCCCCCACATCCTTCTAAACTCCAACGAGTACAGATCCAGAGTCCTCAACCGTTCCTCATACGACAAGCTCTTCATTCCAGGGATCATTCTTGTGAATGCATTTTCTCCTTCCGCACTCATCCTGAACATCCGCCTTTATTGGCTGAGTGCCGGCACCAGGAGAGTTGCCAGGGCTGGAGAACTGTCGCCAAGAGGAGAGATTCATCCATTGGCTCTGTTCACACTTCCCGCTGCCTCGGCAAAGCAGCCGGCATCATCAAGGACCCCACACATCCCGGACATTCTCTCTTCCACCTTCTTCCATCGAGAAAGAAATACAAAAGTCTGAGGTCACGTACCAACAGGAAGATGGGATTAGAAAGGGTGCCTGGGTGTCTTGGGTCAGTATGGACAAGGTGGGTTGAATGGCCCCCTTCTGTGCTGTATTATTTCTCTGGTTCTACTTGCCCAGGCGGGTTGTAACGAGAATTGATTGGAGAAAGAAAGACTTCCATTGTTGTCTGAGCTTTTCACATCATGGGAGGATGTCCCAAAGGGCTTCACAGCCAAACACACACACTCACACACACTCACACACACACACACTCACACACACACACACACACACTCACACACACACACATACACTCACACACACACACACACACACACTCACACACATTCTCACACACACACGCAGACACACACTCACACACACTCACACACACACATTCTCACGCACACACACACTCACACACACATGCAGACACACACTCACACACACACACACACACACACTCACACACACACACATTCACACACACATTCACACTCACACACACACGCAGACACACACTCACACACTCACACACACACACACATTCACACTCACACACACATTCTCACACACACACACAAACACTCACATTCTCATACACACACACAAACACTCACACACACACTCATACATACACACACACTCGCACACACATTCTCACACACACACACACACACACATTAACACACACACACACACACACTCATACATACACACACACTCGCACATACATTCTCACACACACACGCACACACATTCTCACACACACACATTAACACACACACATACACGCACACACACAGTCACATACACGCACACACTCACACACGCTAACACACACACTCACATACACACACACACACACACACACATACACATACACACACACAAGTGCACACACACACACATTCACACACACACAGTGGGAAAGGTTTGGATAGCTCTGATGTAACTATTCTTTGGTGGGTCATCAATATGCCTTGTCCAACCAGTTACATCCTCACCCAGTGAAGACATCTTCCATTAAAATTCACGTCATCTCCCCTGCCCTCCCCTCCGCTCCTCTGCCATTGTTGCCGTGATCCTGGATAATCACTTGCCATGTTTTGAGAAACAGCTGTGTAAGGACATAGAAAACTCCAATCCTGGATGGACAAAGAAACATTTTGTCACACACTGCATTCCATTCATTGGAGCAGAGGCAAGCACAGAGGAGAGTTACTAATTCTCCATGAAATGAGAGTTATTCTCCGAGTTGCTGCCAAGAGCAACACTTGGGAGGAAATGTCACAGAATCACTGCAAAAAAAAAAATCTTTGAACCATTGTTCTCTCGTTATAAAAATATCAGACCTGGAGAACAAAGTGTAAAAAAAAAGGCTTCTTAATTGACAGTCGAGAATCATCCAGTTGTGAGCTGAATGGTCATAGATCATGGAATAGATCATAGAATCCTACAATGCAGGATGAGGCCATTAGGCCCATCGAGTCTGTACCAACCGCAATCCCACCCAGGCCCTATCCCCGTAACCCCATGCATTTACCCTAGCTAGTCCCCCTGACACTAAGGGGCAATTTTAGCATGGTCAATCCACCTAACCTGCACATCCTTGGACTGTGGGCAGAAATCAGAGCACCTGGGGGAAACCTACACAGACACAGGGAGAACGTGCAAACTCCACACAGACAGTGACCCAAGCTGGGAATCGAACCCGTGTCCCTGGTGCTGTGAGGCTGCAGTGCTAACCACTGTGCCACCATGCCACCCCTTTTATAAAACGGAATTATTTAATCATTGCAGACCTCTCATTAAGTGTCAGAAGCCTGCAATGTCTTTCCGACTTGCAGTGAACAGGGAGGGTGAGCCGGGAGTGTGACCAATGACAGTGGTGTGCTGGGACTGTGGGAGTGGGGGGGATTGGATGTAGAAGGTCACGTGATGGCACGCCCAGGAAGATTCAGGGTCACCCCAACTGAAGTGAATGGAGCGAATGAATGGGACAAATTGGTCAATTCCTCGCCACTGATGGTGGCAGAGGGGCTGGGGGAAGGGGGCTGTTAGATATTTCGCTTTCCATTTAATTTCCCACCCTTTTAAGGCAAGGATAGGTAAATTTTTGAACAGTGGAGGAATTAAGGGTTATGGTGAGCGGGCGGGTAAGTGGAGCTGAGTCCATGAAAAGATCAGCCATGATCTTATTGAATGGTGGAGCAGGCTTGAGGGCCAGATGGCCTACTCCTGCTCCTAGTTCTTATGTTCTTATGTTCTATGATATTCCAATGCCTTTCAACTCAGTATAAAAGACAAAAAGGGTGATTTTCATTTAATTTATTCTTTCATGAGATGTGGGCGCCTACACGTGTGTGCATGTGCGTGTGCATGTGTATGTACATGTGTGTGTGTATGTGTTTGTGTGTGTTTGGCTATGAAGCCTTTTGGGACATCCTATAAATGTGAAAGGCTCAGGCAACAATGGAAGTCTTTCTTTCCCCAACCAATTCTCGTTACAACCCACCTGGGCAAGTAGACAATAGAAATGATACTCGCCACTGCCTCGGGAAAAGCAGCCAGCATAATCAAGGACCCCACGCACCCCGGACATTCCCTCTTCCACCTTCTTCCGTCTGGAAAAAGATACAAAAGTCTGAGGTCACGTACCAACCGACTCAAGAACAGCTTCTTCCCTGCTGCTGTCAGACTTCTGAATGGACCTATCATATATAAAGCTGATCTTTCTCTTCACCCTATCGGTAACTGCAACACTGTAATCTGCACCCTCTCCTTTCCTTCTCCCCTATGTACTCTATGAACGGTATAAAAACAAAATATTGCGGAATGTTCTGATGAAGTGTTATCTGGACTCGAAACGTTGGCACTATTCTCTCCCCACAAGTGCTGTCAGACCTGCTGAAATTTTCCAGCATTTTTTGTTTTTGTTCTCTATGAATGGTATGCTTTGTCTGTACAGCGTGCAAGAAGCAATACTCTTCACTGTATGTTAATACATGTGACAATCATAAATCAAATCAAATCAAATTGTTGGCTAGGTCAGCATTTATTACTCATCCCTAACGGCCTTTGAGAAGATGGCAGTGAGATGCTCGCTTGAACCACTTTGGTCCATGTGGGGTGGGTACGCCCACAGTGCGGGGCTGCATCTGTAGTGTCAAAACCGCTGTTTGTAAAATGGTACCTGATGTCTCACTGTGCTCAACCTTCTCTCCACTGAAGGCCACGGAACGATGGCTTCGAACCCTTCCGTGTTTCCCCGGCTGACCGGCACTTCTCACTGGTTCGAGATTAAAAATCTTTTTCCCAGTCAGCGGACAATAAAAAACCGGCAGGGGGTAGAAATCTGCTGCCCGTTCCCCGGGAACCGCCAGCATAGGCCAATTACACCGGCAAACTCTTTAAACTACCAACGTCTACCAATGTCAGTCTGTTAGCTAAGAGGTGAGTCATTGCTGGGCGCTGTGTGAAGTGAGGTGGCACGGGGAAAATCAGATCCTCTTCAGAGCCACTGAACCAGAAATTAACACATGGTGCTGACAAGCTGAAAATCAGTAACTTGATCAATGGAGTGTGGGACGCATGCTTCTGGATCAGTTCATGTAATTTAGACTTATTCACTAAACAGCAGACAGAGTGCGCCACGCTTTCTCCTTGCAGCACAGCAGTAGGCCGTGATAAGTACTCCCAGCAATCTCCTATTCCCAGTTGCTGCGTTAGGTAAGGGGTCGCCCAGGCAAAGATTCACCCCTCTCTGTATCAAAATGTTCGATGCAGCGGGACGGCCCGCCCTTGCATCAGCAAGAGGTCCCGGGATTTCTGTCAAGAGCCCCAAGTCATGCCAACTGTGCAGCCGGTGTATTTCCCGCCCCGCTCTGGGCTAACCGGTAAACGCGGCTTTGCTCTGGTAGAGCGCTCCGTGTCAGTTCCGAGACAGCCAGCAATCAATTTCAATCTCGGCCACAAGACAATTTGTCAACAGCACGTCAGCTGTGGTTCAGTGAATAACACTCCTGCCTCTGAGTTAGAAGCTTGTAAGTTTAAGTCTCACTCGGGGGAATTGAGCACAAAAATCTCGGTTGACATTCCAGTGCAATAATGAGACAGCCTTTGCTGGAGGTGCTGTGTTTTTGGAGACATTAAACCGAGGCCTTGTCTGCCCTTGCACCCCTCTTCCCCGGCCCCGTTTCAAAGAAGAACAGGGGAGTTCAGCCCAGTGTCCTGGTCAATGTTTATCCCTCCACACACATCACCAAAACAGATTATCTGCTGTTTGTGCTGTGCGCAAATTGCTTCTTATGTTACAACAATGACTACATTTCAAAAGTGCTTCATTGTCCAGGTTTGCCAGGCTGATTCCGAGGATGGCGGGACTGGTGTATGAGGAGAGATCGACTAGGTTAGGACTGATTTCGTTGGAGTTCAAACGAATGAGGGGGGATCTCATTGAGACTTATAAAATTCTAACAGGATTAGACAGGGTAAATGCAGGGAGGATGTTCCCAATGGTGGGGGAAGTCCAGAAGCAGGGGTCACAGTCTGAGGATACAGGGGAGACCATTTAGGACGGAAATGAGGAAACATTTCTTCACCCAAAGAGTGGTGAGCCTGTGGAATACATTACCACAGGAAGTAGTTGATGCCAAAACATTGAATGTATTCAAGAGGCGGCTGGATATAGCACTTGGGGCGAATGGGATCAAAGATTATGGGGAAAAAGCAAAATTAGGCTACTGAGTTGGACGATTAGCCATGATCGTGATGAATGGTGGAGCAGGCTCGAAGGGTCGAATGGCCTCCTCCTGCTCCTATCTTCTATGTTTCTATGTCTGGAAAGCACTTTCAGACTTGGGGCCATGAGAGGTGCCGTGAAAATGGCAAATCTTTATTTTCTTTGAGGTGATGGTCCAGGCAACAGATTTGGGAAGGGTGTGAAATGAGCAAATACAGAAGTTAGGTACGAGAGGCTGCTGATTCACCATTGCAAGGTTTCCACTCCCCCATTCAGACCCTACAGAGAGAGTTGCTTCAAAATGGCCGACTCGTTGTCCATGCCTTGAGCTACACAAACTGTCCACGTCCCTCAGCACCAAGGCGAGCTTGTCCCCAAGAAGACTGAATCAAATTCTTCAAGGCAAATTTGCTGTAATGTTCCCGGGGTGGTGATTGAAGTTTAGTGAGACATTCAGGACAAAGTCTTTAAGCTAAATATTTTAACATCAAACCTGCGGAGTGACCACGATAGAACCACGCTGTGTATGTCAGGTGTTACAAAAATAGCTTGCATTTATAAAGCACATTTAATAATTTAAAATGTCCCAAGTCACTTCACAGAATCATTAGAAAGTAACATTTCGACGCATCGAGATGTTAGGACAGGTGACCAAACACCTAGAGTGAAGTTTTCAAACACCTAGAGTGAAGTTTTCAAGAAATGTCTTAAAGCCAGAGAGGGAGCCAAAAAGACGGAGAGATTAAGGAAGAGAATTCCAGAGCTTACAACCTCAAGGGCAGCATGGTGGCACAGTGGTTAACACTGCTGTATCACAGCACTACGGACCTGGGTTCAACTGCATCCTTGGGTGTCTGTGTGGAGTTTGCACGTTCTTCCCGTGTCTGCGTGGGTTTCCTCCAGGTGCTCCTGTTTCCTCCCACGGTCCAAAGATGTGCAGGTTAGGTGGATTGGTCATATTAAATTGCCCCTTGGTGTCCCAGGATGTGTAGGTTAGGGGGATTAGCCATGGTAAGCAAATGGGATAAGATGTTCTTTCGGAGTTGGTGTAGACTCGATGGGCCAAATGGCCACCTTTTACACTGTAGGGATTCGATAATTCTTTGAATAGCTGAAGGCATAGATGCCAATTGTGGAGGGAGGGGACTAGGGAAAGCGCAAAATGCCAGAATTGAAGGAGCACTGCGATCTCTTGGAGGTTGTCGTGCTGGAGGAGATTACGGAGATAGGGAGGGGGTGAGGCCAATGAGGGAACTGAAAACAAGAACGGGAATTTTACAGCGAGGTGTAGACAGACTGGGAGCCAACGGAAGCCAGCAAGTTACCTACTTAGCTATAAGTAATGGGGGAATTAACCCTGTGACGCAAATCAACGAAAACATAACAAAAGAACATGGAGACCTGCGATTTCTGAAGAGGCAATCTCTGCGAGTGTGGATTGTGGATTTAACCCCCTGTGTCACCTATATCATTAACCAGGCAGCAATACAGTCTTTGTGATTAAAGCCTTAAAACTCTGATTGGAGAAGCTCAGACGATACGAGTGCACTTGTTTGCAAATTCCAATCGGCTCTTTTCACAGATATGAAATAATTAATTTTAAGTAGTTTAGCACCTCTGCAAAAAAGTATGGACTGTGTTATATGAGCACTAATCATTACACACGCTTATCTTCACACCGTCTCGTTCCATGGTCAGAAATTCTTTTTCCAAACGGGAAAAATAATTGAAATATCAAAAAGAAATCTGACCCGTGTTCATCCCTTCGAACAAGAGTTCTCAACCCATTTTGCTTCTGATGACACCCACTCCCCATTTTATTAAAATTCCACTCATCTCTCCCCCCCAACCCCCACACAAAATAATATATCTTTTACCCCACGTAAATTAACTTAACAATTAAACATGTATATACTTTTTACTTTAGTTAACGTGATGGCACGGTGGCACAGTGGTTAGCACTGCTGCCTCACAGTGCCAGGGACCCGGGTTCGATTCTGGCCTTGGGTGACTGTCTGTGTGGAGTTTGTATGTTCTCTCCGTGTCTGCGTGGTTTTTCTCCTGTTTCCTGCCACAGTCCAAAGATGTGCGGGCTAGGTGGATATGCCACGCTAAATTGCCCCTGAGTGTACTAGAATTAGTGAGGTAAATCCATGGGGTGACAGGGTTAGGGTCAGGGGGGACGTTCTGTTGGACAGCCGATGCAGGCTCGATGGGCCAAATGGCCTACTTTTGCACAGTAGAGATTCTATGATTCTATGAAGCTCGTCACTGTTGCTGGGCAACCTTAACAAGGGTGGGATTTTCCAGCCATGACACCAGCAGGCATTGGTGTGAGTGGGAAAATTTGGAGAGCTGTTGACATTTAATAGGGAGGGATATGGGGGGAGGAGGACCTGTTCCTAAGTCTGTTGCTGGGCTGGGCCAAGTCAGACAGTGGGCAGTCGAAGGGGTTGCTGACCTGACAGTATGTCCCACTGCTGTGGCTCCATTTGTGTCGGGTGGCCGTAGGGTGGGAGCACATGGTACACTGAGATGCATCATCGCCCTGGAAACGATCATAGAATCATAGAATCCTACAGTGCAGGAGGAGGCCATTCATCCCATTGACCACAATCCCACCCAGGCCCTATTTCCATAACCCTATGTATTTACTCTAGCAAGTCGCCCTGACACTAAGGGGCAACTTAGCATGGCCAATGCAACTAGCCAGCACGTCTTTTGGACTGTGGGAGGAAAACGGAGCACCCGAAGGAAACCCACGCAGACACGGAGAGAACATGCAAACTCCACACAGACCCCTGACCCCAGCCAGGAATTGAACCTGGGTCCCTGTGAGGCCAGTAAGAAGTTTAACAACACCAGGTTAAAGTCCAACAGGTTGGGGCAGCAGTGCTAACCATTGTGCCCCCATGCCGCTGTTTTGGTTCAGCTAAAATTTCCTTATGACATTCTTTTAAAAAGTTACAGACTCCCGCCAGGGGCTGGCACTGCCCCCTCCCCCCTTCCCCACCACTTCCATTTGTTACATTCGTTGATTTTTGTTTTCTCAAAAGAGAGTATAAAGAGGGATAACTGGATCACTGGGTTGATTGAGAGGTAAGCTGTGAGGTTGAACAAGTCACCAAACTCTCTCAGTAAAGAAAAGCTCTGTGTCTTTGATCTGATTTGATTTATTATTGTCACATGTATTAGTATACAGTGAAAAGGATTGTTTCTTGCGCACTGTACAAGCAAAGCATACCGTACATAGGGAAGGAAAGGAGAGAATGCAGAGTGGAGTGTTATAGTCTTAGCTAGGATGTAGAGAAAGATCAACTTAGTGCAAGATAGGTCCATTTAAAAGTCTGATGGCAGCAGAGAAGAAGCTGTTTTAAGTTGGTTGGCATGTGATTTCACACTTTTGTATCTTTTCCCGATGGAAAAAGGTGGAAGAGAGAATGTCCGGGGTGCGTGAGATCCTTGATTATACTGGCTACTTTTCCGAGGCAGCGGGAAGTGTAGACGGAGTCAATGGATGGGAGGCTGGTTTGCGTGATGGATTGGGCTACATTCACGATCCTTTGCAGTTTCTTGCTGTCTTGGGCAGAGCAGGAGCCCATACCAAGCTGTGACGCAACCAGCATCACCAATTTTAGTCTTGGCTTCATCAACTGGCTCAGATTCTATGAACACATTATTGAGCTGAATGATGCTCCCAAGTGCCAGTTGATAATTTCTTAACAGAGAATAGCGCACGCAGACCCGGGGGAGGGGAGGGAGGAAGGTGGAGGGTGTGCGCTATGGTGGCCATAGAAACCCCGGTTGAGAAGCCCTCCATCAGACCATCTTACATTTTGCATTCAAATAGCAAAAGTGCAATATGTTTCTTTTGTCCCGGATGGTTTTACAGAACTTCCTCCTGGGCGTTGGATGATAAACGCTCCATTCTATTGAGTAAATGCAACAAAATGATTGCAGTAATGAAATTGTCAAATCATGCCTGGGAATTGACCCTTCCTGATTTGATAACTGGTGGTTCAGTTCTGTGAATGGAAAATGACGTGGCGATTAATACACCATTTCCTCAATGATTGGCTGATGGAGGTACCGTGAGCTAGACACAAAGCCCAGGGTGCCCTGCCATTGATAGCTATCAAATGTTTCACAGCCCAAATTAAGAGTTAAAGGTTATTTATTAGTGTCACAAGTAGGCTTACATTAACACTGCAATGAAGTTACTGTGAAAATCCCCTAGTCGCCACACTCTGGCGCCTGCTCAGGTACATTCAGAGAGAATTTAGCATGGCCAATGCACCTAAACAGTATGTCTTTCGATGTGGGAGGAAACCGGAGCACCCAGAGGAAACCCACGCAGACACGGGGAGAAGGTGCAGACTCCGCACAGACAGTGACCCAAGCTGGGAATTGAACCCGGGTCCCTGGTACTGTGAGGCAGCAGTGCTAACCATTGTGCCAGTTATACAGTGACTTTACACTCACTGCCTTATTTTTATGAACTAGATATTTAAACATTGTCACGGAGGCAGAGTGGTTAGCACTGTTGCCTCACAGCGCCAGGGATCTGGGTTTAATTCCGGCCTTGGGTAACTGTCTGTGTGGAGTTTACACATTCTCACCGTATCTGGGTTTCCCCTGGCTGCTCAGGTTTCCTCCCACAGTCTGAAAGACGTGCTGGTCAGGTGCATTGGCCATGCTAAATTCTCCCTCAGTGTACCCGAACAGACGCTGGAGTGTGGCAACTAGGGGATTTTCACAGGAACTTCATTGCAGTGTTAATGTAAGCCTACTTCTGACACTAATAAATAAACTTTAAACATGAAGATATTCAACATCTGATGGAAATCCAGACCCACACTGGTTCAAGTTCTAAATGGTAAAAATCAGACTTTGCATCACCTGTTTTAATCAGAAATGTTGCAACGCAGTAGGCCATTCAGCCCATCATGTCTGGACCTGGTACCCTTGGGTGGCACGGTGGTACAGTGGTTAGTACTGCTGTCTCACAGTGCCAGGGACCCGGGTTTAATTCCGGCTTCGGGTGACAATGTGTTTGGAGTTTGCACGTTCTCCCCGTGTCTGCGCGGGTTTCCTCCGGGTGCTCCGGTTTCCTCCCACACTCCAAAGATGTGCAGGTTAGGTGGGTTGGCCTTGTAAATTGCTCCTTAGTGTCCCAAGATGTGTGGGTTAGGGGGATTGGCCATGGTAAATGCGTGGGGTAAATGAATCCTGAGGCCGCATTTTGGGCCTATCTTGGGCCTCCCGTTTTGAGAAGACGCATCATCTGCACGTTGGGATTGCCAACCCTTCAGGATCACCCGGGAATCTTTAGGAATTAAAGATTAATTCCTGGACACTGCTGCGAGAAAATTTTGGAGAAAAATTGTAAGGGTATGGGGGCAAAAGAGGTGAGGTTTTTTTTTACAATTTTTGGAACACTTTTTTTTTGGTAATAACAATATTGGAAACATCTGATGTGGAGGTGGTGGGATGTCATGTGGTGAAACCTTCAGGAAATAAATCCAGTCAGAGCTGCCAACCTTATTCATAGAAACATAGAAAAACTACAGCACAAACAGGCCCTTCGGCCCCACAAGTTGTGTCGAACATATCCCTACCTTCTAGGCCTACCATAACCCTCCATCCTATTAAGTCCCATGTACTCATCCAGGAGTCTCTTAAAAGTCCCTATTGAGTTTGCCTTCACCACCATTGACGGCAGCCGATTCCACTCGCTCACCACCCTCTGTGTGAAAAACTTCCCCCTAACATCTCCCCTGTACCTACCCCCAGCACCTTAAACCTGTGTCCTCTCGTACAGCCATTTCCACCCTGGGAAAAAGCCTCTGAGAATCCACCCGATCTATGCCTCTCAACATCTTATATACCTCTATTAGGTCTCCTCTCATCCTATGTCTCTCCAAGAAGAAAAGACCGAGCTCCCTCAGCCTATCCTCATAAGGCATGCCACTCAATCCAGGCAACATCCTTGTAAATCTCCTCTGCACCCTTTCAATCATTTCCACATCCTTCCTGTAATGAGGCGACCAGAACTGAGCACAGTACTCCAAGTGGGGTCTGACGAAGGTCTTATATAGCTGCATCATTATCCCCGGACTTCTAAACTCAATCCCTCAATTGATAAAGGCCAGCACACCATACGCCTTCTTAACCACCTCCTCCACCTGCGGGGCCGATTTTAGAGTCCTATGGACCCGGACCCCAAGGTCCTTCTGATCCTCTACAGTACTATTCATCGACCGAGGCATTGAGTATAAAAGTTGGCAAATTATGTTACACTTGTATAAAACGTTGGTTAGGCCACATTTGGAATATTGTGTCCAATTCTGGTCACCACACTACCAGAAGAATGTGGAGGCTTTGTAGAGATTACAGAAAAGGTTTACCAGGATGTTGCATGGTATGGAGGGTATTAGCTATGAGGAGAGATTGAATAAACTGGGATTGTTCTCCCTGGAAAGACGGAGGCTGAGGGGCGACCTGAAAGATATTTATAAAATTATGAGGAGTATGGATAGGGTGAACAGTTGGAAGCTTTTTCCCAGGGGCAGAAATGACAATTACAAGGGGGCACAAGTTCAACGTAAGGGGGAAAGGTTCAGTGGAGATGTGCAGGGGAAGTCTTTTTACACAGAGGGTGGTGGGGGCCTGGAATGCACTGCCAAGGGGGCAACACGGTGGCACAGCGATTAGCACTGCTGCCTCACAGCACCAGGGACCCGGGTTCGATTCCCGGCTTGGGTCACTGCCTGTTTGGAGTTTGCACATTCTCCCCGTGTCTGCGTGGGTTTCCCCCGGGTGCTCCAGTTTCCTCCCACAGTCTGGTTAGGTGCATTTACTCAAACAGGCACCGGAGTGTGGCGACTAGGGGAATTTCACCATAACCTCATTGCAGTGTTAATGTAAGCCTCACTTGTGACATTAATAAATGAACTTTTTTTTAAAAGTGAGGTGGTTGAGGCAGACACATTGGTGACATTTAAGACTTATCTGGATAGACACATAAACAGACAGGGTATAGAGGGATACATAGAAGAATAGAATCATAGAAACCCTACAGTGCAGAAGGAGGCCATTCGGCCCATCGAGTCTGCACTGACCACAATCCCACCCAGGCCCCACCCCCACATATTTACCCGCTAATCCCGCTAACCTATGCATCCCAGGACTCTAAGGGGCAATTTTTAACCTGGCCAATCAACCTAACCCGCACATCTTTGAACTGTGGGAAGAAACCAGAGCACCCGGAGGAAACCCACGCAGACACGAGGAGAATGTGCAAACTCCACACAGACAGTGACCCGAGCCGGGAATCGAACCCGGGACCCTGGAGCTGTGAAGCAGCAGTGCTAACCACTGTGCTACCGTGCCGCCATACAGGCGGTCTAGATAGGACAGCGCAGGCTTGGAGGACCGACGGGCCTGTTCCTGTGCTGTACTGTTCTTTATTCTTTGTTCTATTCGAGCTCTCACTGTCGATGTCTGAAAATAAACCACAACTAATTTCCAGACGATCACCTCAACTGTGGTATCGCTGCCGCATTTCTGATCCGAATGGTACCTCATTAATGTTCCGATATGTTTTATACCAACAGCAAGCGTAGAAACAAAAAGGAGGCAAATTAAAATGGCCAAGTTACTGCAAGGTCATAAGGTCACAAGACAACTTCCACCGACTCTCATTATATCCAATGAACTGATCTAATACAACTGATTAAACCCGATAGTGTTCTCTCCGTCTTAATAATCATCCCGTAATCTCCTGCATCGTTGCACAAAGTACTGAAAAAATATTTGTGCATCAACTAATTGAACTCTAATCTCTTTGCGGGATTTGTGTGGCTAATTTGGATGACTAAAGTCGTGTCGCTCCGATGCCACAGAGGGTAAGCATTGCAAACAATGCTGATCCTCGCTGTGTCATTTTGTGTTGCCCCCCCCACCTCCGGTCAAAGATCGTGGAGTTGAACTACATTCTTGTCAGGAGCTGGCTGCCAATTATCCAAGCGCAACACAACAGTCCGAGGTGATTCACACCTCCCTGGCACCTCTCTGCTTAAAATGCTGCACGCACGGAAGGCAAACCTGTCAGGCGCTCGCTGGATACATGCTCTTTATTTAAATTTGGGTCAGGCAAAAGTCGCATTCTCCATTTTCCCCCTATTCCCAGAGCAACCGTGAAGGCAGACTCTAATGAAGTAAGCAGAAATAACACCTTACACTTCATACAGTGTCTTGGCAAGATTCTGAAAGGGGTTTGACAGGAGTAAACACTGAAAAGTATGTTTTCCCTTTGTGTGGAAATGTCGAATAAGGGGGGGAGGTGGGCACAGTTTCAAAGTAAGGAGTCTAAGTCCTGGTTCAGGACTCTCTTAAGGTTAACATGCAGGCTCAGTTGGCAGTTAGGAAGGCAAATTCAATGTTAGCATTCATTTCTAGAGGGCCAGAATAAAAGCAGTAAGAGGTCTCACAACACCAGGTTAAAGTCCAACAGGTTTATTTCGTAGCAAAAGTAGGGACCTTAAACCTGTTGTGTATAACCTGTATAAACCTGTGTATGACCTGTATAAACCTGTTGGACTTTAACCTGGTGTTGTGAGACTTCTTACTGTGTTTACCCCAGTCCAACGCTGGCATCGCCACATCAGAATAAAAGAGCAGGGATTTGATTTGATATATTATTGTCAACATGTATTAACACACTGTGAAAAGTATTGTTTCTTGCGTTCTTACCGTTCATAGAGAAGCAAAGGAGAGAGTGGAAGAAGGTGGAAGAGAGAATGTCCGGGGTGCGTGGGGTTCTTAATTATGCTGGCTGCTTTTCTGAGGCAGTGGGAATTGTAGATGGAGTCAATGGATGGGGGGCTGGTTTGCGTGATGGATTGGGCTACATTCACGACCTTTTGTAGTTTCTTGCAGTCTTGGTCTTGGGATGTACTGCTGAGGCTGTATAAGGCTCTGATCAGACCCCATTTGGAATATTGTAAGCAGTTTTGGGCCCCATACCTATGGAAGGATGTGCTAACCAGAGGAGCTTCACAAGAATGTTCCTAGGAATGAAGGGTTTGTCATATAAGGAGCGGTTGAGGAGTCTGGGTCTATACTCGACAGAAGCCATGATGTGGAGATGCTGGCATTGGACTGGGGTGGGCACAGTAAGAAGTCTCACAACACCAGGTTAAAGTCCAACAGGTTTATTTGGAATCACAAGTGACTCACCTGAGGAAGGAGCAGCGCTCCGAAAGCTCGTGATTTCAAATAAACCTGATGGACTTTAACCTGGTGTTGTGAGACTTCTTACTATACTCGATAGAGTTTAGAAGGATGAGGGGTGATCTAATTGAAACTTCTAGAATACTGAGCGGCCTAGAAAGAGTGGACGTGGAGAGGATGTTTCCACTAGTGGGAGAGATGAGAACTTGAGGGCACAACCTCAGAATGAAGGGATGCTTCTTTAAAACTGAGGTGAGGAGGAATTTCTTCAGCCAGAGGGTGGTGAATCTATGCAACTCATTGCCACAGAGGACTGTGGAGGCCAGGTCATTGAGTGTCTTTAAGGCAGAGATAGATAGATTCTTGATCAATAAGGGGATCAAGGGTTATGGGGAGAAGGCAGGAGAATGGGGATGAGAACCATATCAGCCATGATTGAATGGCGGAGCAGACTCGATGGACCGAATGGCCTAATTCTGCTGCTATATCTCATGGTCTTAAGATGGACCTGAGGAGGAATTTCTTTTCTCCGTCAATGTTTGGAACTCTCTGTCCCAGAGAGCAGTGGAGGCTGGGTCCATCAATATATTCAAGGTGGAGTTAGGCAGATTTTTGATCTGCAAAGCTTCAAGGGGTATGGGAGGCTGGGGGTGGGGGGGGGGGGGCGCGGTGGATAATGAGCAGACAGGAAAGTGGAACTCAGGCCTCAATCAGATCAACCATGATCTTATTGAATGACAAAGCATGCTAGCAGGCTCAATGGGCTGAATGGCCTCCTTCTGTTCCTATATTATGTTCTTAGGTTCTTCTGTGGGAGAGGAGACTGAGCTCAGCAGGGGGTTGGCCAGGGGGCCAGGAAAATGAGCACATCAGCAGCAGCACCCTCACTGTAGACTGGCTGTCTCTGCATATACATGAAATAGACAGCGCAGACAAAGGGAGATATTTCACTATATCTATCACCAGCATACAGCTAAATGTCCTTGCTAACAGCACCAAAACTGTAATAAAGACATAATTAAGTGACCATTGTCTGAACAGATGTTCCATCCGTCTACCACTAAAGATTATGACTTTACCGATGGGACGTGATTAAACAGCGATTGTCTCGGGCCTACCTCTTTGTATTGTATATAAATAATTTACCAGTGTGTGTGACTAGAAACAATTGTCTTTACTAGAAGTTGTGCCCTATAAAACAAGCTGACTGTACACAATTGAGCAGGGCAGATTGAAGATGTATTCGGAATCTCCAGTTCTCTTCTCTTTATCGATAAGAAGGCAATAAAGGATCCATCACTCGCGAACGCTGTGTCCGAATATCTTTCGGGCACTGACACTTCCATCCGCATGCAAAGGAACAGGGGAGTAAACACTGAATGGGAAATGTGAGGTACAGTGGGGTGACCAAACGAGATGAGTGCTCAGGAAGCTATTGAAAACAGAGGACTTGCATTTATAAACCGCCTTTCACAAACTTAGGACATCTCAAAGCACTTTGAGAAAGCTTTGAAGTGTCGCAGCTGTTGGTAATATAGGAGACACGGGAGCCAATTACTCCACAGCAAGCTCCCACAGACAGTAATGCGATAATGACCAGATAAGCTGTTTTGTTGTGGACATTGATTGAGGGTTAAATATTGGCTTGGAAATGAAGGGTAACCTCACCCTGATCATCCATGAAATATTGCTGTGGGATCTTTAACATCCACCTGAGAGAGCAGATGGAGCCTCAGATGGTGGCACTGCTGCCTCACAGCGTCAGAGACCAGGGTTTAATTCCTGGCTTGGGTCACTGTCTGTGCGGAGTCTGCATATTCTCCCCGTGTCTGCGTGGGCTTCTTCCGGATGCTCCGGTTTCCTCTCACAGTCCGAAAGATACACTGGTCAGGTGCACTGGCCGTGCTAAATTCTCCCTCCATGTACCTGAACAGGCGCCGGAGTTTGGCGACTAGGGGATTTTTACAGTAACTTCATTGCGGTGTTAATGTAAGCCTACTTGTGACACCATTAAATATATAAACTTCAGACGTTAAACTTTGATGTCTCATCCAAAAAGGTTGCTACCCCGACAGTGCAGCATTCTTTCATTCTTGTTCTAGAACAATCTCTGTGCCCCAAACTCTGGAGGGTGACTTTGGGCTCAGGGGCAACTGTCCCTAAAGAGAGAAAAATGAACAGAACGCAAGATTCAGTGGAGGAGAGAGTTCGGGAATGGAGGAGGCACGGCACAGGAAGGGACCTGTACAGTTACTACTCAATTTATTTTTAAAATTTGTCCTGAGGTGGCGAGGGGTGTGACCAATTTATTGGCTGTTCACAGTTGCTCCCAGGGTATTAAGAGTTAATTATAGAGTCATGTGTGGGTCAGAACAGGTGGGGGTGAAAGGTCCCCTTTCTTGGAGAGTGACAGGTTGTTAATGACAATCAGCAGCTTTACGAGGTCATTTCTCTCTCTCCTTTCAGCATTCAACAGTCCAGATTTGTCGAATTCTAGTTTGCAACTTGCCACGGTGGAATTTGAACTCACAACCCCTGGATTACACGATAATTGCTGTCATCACCAAACACTGTACCTGCTGGCTGGGTAGGAACCATCTGCTGTTTTTTCGATAAACCCTGTTGGTTGGTGGTTGAGGGGCGAGTCGAGATTGGCAAGGGTGATAAATAGATAGAGAGATAGAGACAGAGAGATAGAGATAGAGAGATAGAGATAGAAAGATAGAGAGATAGGGAGATAGATAGATAGATAGATAGATAGATAGATAGATAGATAGATAGATAGATAGATAGATAGATAGATAGATAGATAGATAGATAGATAGAGAGACAGATAGAGACAGATAGAGACAGACAGAGACAGACAGACAGACAGACAGATAGATAGATAGATAGATAGATAGACAGACAGACAGACATAGATAGATAGATAGATAGATAGATAGATAGATAGAAAGAGAGATAGATAGATAGATAGATAGATAGATAGATAGATAGATAGATAGATAGATAGATAGATAGATAGATAGATAGATAGATAGATAGATAGATAGATAGATAGATAGATAGATACACAGACTGACAGATGGATAGATAGATAGAGAACTGTCAGGTTGATGCATTTGTGGGCGGCACGGTAGCACAGTGGTTAGCACTGCTGCTTCACAGCTCCAGGGACCTGGGTTCGATTCCCGGCTCGGGTCACTGTCTGTGTGGAGTTTGCACGTTCTCCTCGTGTCTGCGTGGGTTTCCTCCGGGTGCTCCGGTTTCCTCCCACAGTCCAAAGATGTGCGGGTTAGGTTGATTGGCCATGCTAAAATTGCCCCTCAGTGTCCTGAGATGCGTAGGTTAGAGGGATCAGTGGGTAAAATATGTAGGGATATGGAGGTAGGGCCTGGGTGGGATTGTGGTCGGTGCAGACTCGATGGGCCGAATGGCCTCTTTCTGTACTGTAGGGTTTCTATGATTAGATAGAGGCAGCACGGTGGCACAGTGGTTAGCAGTGCTGCCTCACAGCAACAGGGACCCAGGTTCAATTCCAGCCTCGGGTGACTATCTGTTGGAGTTTGCACATTCCCCCCGTGTCTGTGTGGGTTTCCTCCGGGTGCTCCGGTTTCCTCCCGCAGTCCAAAGATGTGCGGGTTAGGTTGATTGGCCATGCTAAATTGTCCTTAGTGTCAGGGGGGCTAACAGGGTAAAGATGTGGGGTTACGGGGATAGGGCCTGGGTGGAATTGTTGTCAGTATAGGCTCGATGGGCCGAATGGCCTCCTTCTGCACTGTCGGGATTCTATAGATAGATGGATAGATAATCGTAATGTTGGTGCCAGTGAGGCGGAACAGGCAGATTTGGTTTGAAGGTAAAAATGGAGCAGCAAACACTTGGTGAAAAAAGGGGAAATAATGTACACAAAGGGTTGATCATCGTGGATGGCTTCGCTGGTACTTTAGTCACTAATTGGTTCACCTCATGGCTTGTGCCAGTTTGGCAGATTTCAGCTAGGCTGGCTATAAAGAAACAAAAGTCTTTGCATTTATATAGAACCATTCTCAACCACAAGACATTCCAAAGCACTTTACAGCCACTGAAGAACTTTTGAAGTGTCATCAGTGGTGCGAATCATAGAATCCCTACAGTGCAGAAGAAGGCCATTCGGCCTATTGGGTCTGCACCAACTCTCCAATAGAGCATTTTACCCAGGCCCACCCTATCCCTGTAAGCCCATGTATTTACTCCATTAATCCCCTTAACCTACACATCTTTGGATGTTAAGGGGCAATTTCCCATGGCCAATCCATCCTAACCCGCACATCTTTGGAGTGTGGGAGGAAACCCACTCAAACATGGGGAGAACATGCAGACTCCGCACAGTCACCCAAGGCTGGAATCAAACCCAGGCCTCTGGCGCTGTGAGGCAGCAGTGCTAACCACCATGTCACCATGCCACCCTGTAAGAGACAGCAGCCAATTTGTACACAGCAAGCTCCCACAAGTAGCAATGTGGTAATGATCAGATAAACTGCCATTGGCCAGCATTACTGTCCTTTGAATAATGCCATGGGATCTTTTACATGCACTTGAAAGGGAAGATAAGGTCTCAGATTAATGCCCCATCGGAAATACAGCACTCCTGACAGTCCAGCATTCCTTCGGCACTGAAGATTTTTACCTTGGGTGGGACTTGAACTTGCAACCTTCCAGCTCTGAGGCAAGTGTACTATCAACTGAGCCAATGATGGTGCCAACATTCACTTTACTGTTCTGGGTAGTTTCTCTGGCTTTTAGTGTGGGTTTTTTGTGATGTTTTGCAGTGGGATCTTCTGGTCTCACTGTTGTCAATGAGTTATCCTGTTGTTTGCATCCTCTGACACTGGGGAACCCATGGCGGTGAGGGGTGGCGGGGGGGGGGGGGGGGGGGGGGGGGGGTGGAGAGTGGTGGGGGGGTGGAGGCGGGGGCGGAGGTCATCGTTGATGCAACGGGAAGATTCTGCTGGCAGGAACAGCAGAAAAAATTTGGCCCCAGTCTTTGACTAAAAAACGGTACCATGCAGGTTTTAAATTAACAATAGAATCAACTGCCATTTGTGGAAGAGTTCCAAACTTCTATCACCCCTTGATGTGTTTCCTAACTTCATTCCTATGAGGTCTGGCTCTAATTTATAGAGCAGCCCCCCTGAGTCCCAGTGGAAATGAAGAATTTAATCTTGTCAATGTTAACCTGGAGAAATTTCTCACTCATCTGTAACCTGAAGTGATGGGATATCCAACGATGTAACACATCAAGGGCTGTGGAATTAAGCACGGCCTTCATTCCCATTATTATTTCCATTAAAGTCGCCTCAGTCCCTAAGTTGAACTGCATGGAAATTATTACTGCCATAATCTCAGTCTGTACTGAGTTTGTAGACTGAATGTGCAACTTAAAGTTCCCTTACAAATTCCACCTAACTACCCACTAACACATTGAAAACATTCCTTCACAGCACTTCATCGGTCAGAACATTGAATACAGGAGTTGGGACGTCTTGTTGAAGTTGTACAGAACATTGGTAAGGCCACACTTGGAATACTGTGTACAGTTCTGGCCACCCTATTATAGAAAGGATATTATTAAACTAGAAAGAGTGCAGAAGTGATTTACTAGGATGCTACCGGTACTTGATGGTTTGAGTTGTAAGGAGAGGCTGGATAGACTGGGACTTTTTTCTCTGGAGCGTAGGAGGCTGAGGGGTGATCTTATAGAGATTTATAAAATAATAAGGGGCATAGATCAGCTAGATAGTCAATATCTTTTCCCAAAGGTAGGGGAGTCTAAAACTAGAGGGCATAGGTTTAAGGTGAGAGGGGAGAGATACAAAAGTGTCCAGAGGGGCAATTTTTTCACACAGAGGGTGGTGAGCGTCTGGAACAAGCTGCCAGAGGTAGTAGTATAGGCGGGTACAATTTTATCTTTTAAAAAGCATTTAGATAGTTACATGGGTACGATGTGTATAGAGGGATATGGACCAAATGCGGGCAATTGGGATTAGTTTAGGGGTTTTAAAAAAAAGGGCGGCATGGATAAGTTGGGCCGAAGGGCCTGTTTCCATGCTGTAAACCTCTATGACTCTATGACTCTATAGCACAGGGTAGAGTTAGATGAAGGGAGTTCTTCAGACCATTTGGTCACATCCTTTGAAGGAACCATTCCACCCTTCAATAACAAGAATCTACATACATATATATGGCTCTAATTTGTAGAGTAAGAAGTCTCACAATACTAGATTGAGAGACCAGCAGGTTTATTTGGAATCACGAGCTTTCGGAGCGCTGCTCCTTCATCAGCTGAGCCTTCTTACTGTGCCCACACCAGTCCAATGTCGGCATTTCCACATCATGGCTAATTTGTAGACATGGTCCCAGTGGAAATGAGGAATTTAATCTTGCCAATGTTAACCCGGCATATATACATATGTACATATATATTGTATATACATACAAACATGCAAAATAAGACCATTCGGCCCCTCGCATCCGCTCCACCATTCAAAATGATCGCGGCTGGTCAGTTCGAATTCCACATTCCCGTCTACCTCCACTAACATTTGATTCCCTTATCCAAGCCAATCTAATCTAGATTAGATTAATCTAATCTAATCTAATCTAATCTAATCTAATCTAACCTATCTACTTCTGCCTTAAAAATATTCAATGATCCTGCTTCCACTGCGAGCCTGAATGATAATCTTAAATTGTCTGTTGGTGTAATCCCCGCAGTGTGGCTCACAAACATGTGCTGGAAGCTACACATATTCACACACAGAGCCCTGGCCTTCGCAAACTGAAAGAGCGTGTCCATGCATTGCAGCTTTTTCAATCCCAAAGTGTGGGATTTTACGGCCTTGTTCAGGCGAGATCATAAAATCCTGCCCGAGGCCATCGGAGATTTCCGTCCTGGTGGTCGGGCTTTTGGCCAAAATGTCCATTGTAAGATAGAATCGAGTCCAAAATTGACTCTGACATATCAGCTGGTCACACCTGATACTCACACCCACATTCTTTGTAATGATCAGTGATTTAATCACCGTGAACAAGTACAACGACTTTGATACTGATACATTCACGCCGGGCAGAGATCAGCTGATTTGACCAGTCCATCACTGCAAGTCATGATCCTCTCTCCGATGCAATCTTCCCTGCATTGCCCGAGTTTCAAGGTAACGAACTTCTCCTCTGATTAATCCGAGGCTGATTGGGATTCGGCCCGCTATCCAATGCTTCGATTAATATTCTCGGAGGAAATTTCCAAGCTCATCAAGATGAGGAATGTGAGTCGTTTCTTGGTTTATCTGGGTGAAGAAGACCGGGTGGATTTCTGAGCTGCAAGATACTGGAGTGGTCGACCCTGTGGGGTCATTTTATTTAATAAGTTCCAGTCCACTCAATAACAGCAGCCCCAGAGGGCACCCCCTTACTGCAACAATGCGTGATTTCTCTCTCCAAGTGCCATGACAACCATTCCTATGGCCTCCCTGAATGAATACGCCAGCTGTACATTCAGAACTAGCTCTCAAACTCAATGCACATTTCACGGAGCATTGACAGTCCGGCTGTTAATTTTAGCATGGCCAATGCACTTAAGCAGCACGTCTTTCAGACTGGGTGGCACGTTAGCATAGTGGTTAGCACTGCTGCTTCACAGCTCCAGGGACCTGGGTTTGATTCCCGGCTTGGGTGGAGTCTGTGTGGAGTTTGCACATTCTCCTCGTGTCTGCGTGGGTTTCCTCCGGGTGCTCCGGTTTCCTCCCACAGTCTAAAGATGTGCGGGTTAGGTTGATTGGCCATGCTAAAAATTGCCCTTAGTGTCCTGAGATGTGTAGGTTAGAGGGATTAGTGGGAGATATGTAGGCATATGGGGGTAGGGCCTGGGTGGGATTGTGGTCGGTGCAGACTCGATGGGCCGAATGGCCTCTTTCTGTACTGTAGGGTTTCTATGATTTCTATGTGGGAGGAAACCCATGCAGACACGGGGAGAACATGCAGACTCCTTATCCTTCATACACCTTGATATGTTTGGTTGACAAAAGTCTATCAATCTCAGTTTTAAAATGGGAGGCACGGTGGTTAGCACTGCTGTCTCACAGCGCCAAGAACCCGGGTTCGATTCGCAGCTTGGGTGACTGTCTGTGCAGAGTCTGCATGTCTGGACCTCAAAAATGAGGCTGTGCAGAATCTCGAAAGAGTCTATTTTCAGATGATTTGTTGAGCGTCTCACCGAGATAGGCCCTTTCTTTAAGTATCTTAATATATCACTTGGCGATACTGAAGTACTTAATGCCTGAAGGAATGAATACTCTTTGTCAAAAATCCACGTTAGGATATTCATCCTTAATGGTACAAAGTATAGGCCCCAAGCCTTTTCGTTTTAGTCTTCCATGTCAAATGTTCTCCCCCACTGAGAACAACACGTTAGCCTTTCATTTCCAAACAATAAAAAATAACCCGCTGCCCCGCTCTTGGGCACAGGTTTAAATCAAAAAAACTCACATCGGAGGAGGTCTCGAGCCAGTTCTGCCATATCATAGAATCCCTACAGTGCATAATGAGGCCATTTAGCCCATCGAGTCTGCACCGACTCTCTGACTCGATACCCAGGCCCTCTCCCACGCCCTATCTCTGTAACCCCATACATTTACAGATGGCATAACCTAACTTCATTAGCTACCTTATCCTTCATACACCTTGATACGTTTGGTTGACAAAAGTCTATCAATCTCAGTTTTAAAATGGGAAGTATGGTGGCACAGTGGTTAGCACTGCTGCCTCACAGCGACAAGGACCTGGGTTCGATTCCCAGCTTGGGTGACTGTCTGTGTGGAGTCTGCATGTTCTCCCCGTGTCTGCGTGGGTTGCCTCCGGGTGCTCCGGTTTCCTCCCACAGTCCGAAAGATGTGCTGTTCAGGTGCATTGGCCACGCTAAAATTAACAACCGACCAGCATCAAATGCCAACTGCAGAGGTGATTTCCAAATGGTCCATGTTCTTTTTACGTTTTCAATTGGTTCTTAATTTTAAAAAATTCTTTCACAGGACATAGGCGTCGCTGACTCAGTCAGCATTTATTGCCCGTCCCAATTGCCCTTGAGAAGGTGGTGCTGAGCTGCCTCTTGAACCCGCTGCAGTCCCATGTAGTGTAGGTACACCCAGAATGCTGTTCGGGAGGGAGTTCCAGGATTTTGACCCAGTGACAGTGAAGCAACGGCCGATATATTTCTAAGTCGGAGGGAGGGGGTGGGGGGGCGGGGCAGGGCGGGGGATGGTGGTGAACTGGCATTTGTTTCCTGATTTCCTCTGAGTGTTGGTGCATTCCCAGTCGAGAAGGCAGCATGTGTTGAAGGAAATGGTTAAAATGCGAAGGAGCTGCTTCATTGCCACACTCTCCTCAATACCGGGGAGATTGCATTATTCGGATGGCAGCTCATTGATCTAAAACAATCACCTCTATTTCTCTCTCCACAGTAAGAAGTCTCACAACACCAGGGTTAAAGTCCAACAGGCTTATTTGGAATCACGAGCTTTCAGAGCACTGCCCCTTCATTAGGTGAGTGGAGGTAGGTTCGCAAACACGGCATATATAGACAAAGGCATAATCGCAAGCTAATTACAGATTCTTCACATTCCAATCTGTAATTATCTTGAAGTTGTCATGTCAATAGACATGTCAATAGGATACAGACATGTCAATACAGTCAGGGGGAGGCTCGTGTGGAGCTTAAATCTCGGTTTGGACCAGTTGGGCCAAATGGCTACTTTCTGTGCTATGTGTTTTATGTTTTATGGGTAAAAGGCACAAAAGTTTGAGGACACATACCAACCAACTCAAGAATAGCTTCTACCCTGCTGCTATCATGGACTTACCTTATAATAAGCTGATCTTCCTCTACACCTATCAGTAACTGCAACACTATATTCTGCACCCTCTCCTTTCCTTCTCCTCTATGTATTCTATGGGGAGGTGGTTGTGTCGTGGTATTGTCTCTGGAGTAATGCTATGGGGCCTCGGGTTCAAATCCCATCACGGCAGATGGTGAAATTTGAATTCAATAAAAATCTGGAATTAAAAAGTCTAATGATGACCATTGTCAATCGCCATTAAAAACCCATCTGGTTCACTAATGTCCTTAAGGAAGGAAATCTGCCATCCTTACCTGGCCTGGCCTACATGCGACTCCGGAGCCACAGCAATGTGGTTGACTCTCAAAAGTGCTCTCTCTGAAATGGAGGGCAATTAATGACAGACCAGCCAGCGATGCCCACATTCAGAAAATGAATTTAAAAAAAGATACTACATGGACAGTATGCCTTGACTGTATAGTGCGCAAGAAACAATATTTTTTCCTGTATCGCAATACATATGACAATAATCAATCAATCAATCAATATAATATAGCTTGTCATTATTAATTTAACCCTGTTTTCACTGCAGAATAAGGAACAACATGAACAGAGTCCAGAAAGCACAGCTATTGTCACGAATGAATTGCAGAAGGGAAATAATTAAGGGCTTAGTAAACCTGAAGGAACTGATTAGAGGGAGCTTGCTTGGTGATGATATTTACAGTGTGAAATAGTCTCTGCTGGTAAAGCTGTAGCATTTGACGGCACAATCTGCAGCATCCTGGCATTTTTTAAAATGTCCTGGCATTTCATAAATGTCACCAAAAAGGGTTTTGCCAACCCTCAGAAGTTTACAGTCATACCCCAGGAGTCAGTTGGTCTAAGATTGCTCTTAATTAGGAAAAGTCGGCATCAAACAACACGGATAATTTAAAAAAGAATAGGGGATCTGTACTCGGCTCAGAAGTCTCAGTGTAGTAGGATATGTTAACTTTAAATCGAAGGATATCCAAGCTTTTAATCTTCTTGGGAAAATCTAGGTACATATCATGAGGTCTCGGGGGCGCCACATATAAAGTTTAATTCCGTGCTCAGATTAATCTGCACACATCTCAAATCCTTAACAGGTCTTTGCTTGCTGGTTTGGTATTTATTTGACAATGAGGGAACTGCGTGATAAACAATCCTTTGCAGACGTCCACACTCACTGTACCCAAACAGGGCAAAGCCGGGGAATTAGAAATTCCAGAACAAACAGAAGGCACGGTGTGAATAGAGAAATTACAGGCAAATGTAGAAGTCAGCCCGTGCGTCAGTAGGTGAGCTGGTGTCTTCTATCACACTGGTGAACGTTTGATCTGATAAAGGTCTTGAAGATTACAAAAGCGTTTGATAGGATCGATGGAGAGAAGATGATTTTACTTGTGACAAGTCATCACTGTAAGACAGTCACCAATGAATCCAAATCAGGAGCTTTCTGCCGAGAGTGGTAGGAGTTTGGAACTCATTATTACAAGGTCTTCCAGCATCTGTGGAGAGAGAATAGAGCCAACATTTTGAGTCAGGATGACCCTCTGTCGAAGAGTCATCCAGACTCGAAACGTTGGCTCTATTCTCTCTCCACAGACGCTGTCAGACCTGCTGAGATTTTCCAGCATTTTCTGTTTTTGTTTCAGATTCCAGCATCCGCAGTATTTTGCCTTGATCATTATTACAAGGAGTGATTGAAGCAAGGAGCACAGAGACGTTTAAAGGGAAGCACCTGGTGGGAAAGGAATAGAGGCTTCTGCTGATAGGGTGAGATGATGAGGGAGAAGAGGAGGCTTCAAGGCACATGTGAAAGACAGTACCTCTGGCACTGCGGCACTCCTCCCTCCGTTTATGGAGTGTCAGCCGAGAATTTTTGCTCAAGTTTCCGGAGACTTTAATAGAAAAAAACATCTAGTCCAACACAGCAGTGTAAGACTGAGGGGATAATGCACAGTAAGAAGTCTCACAACACCAGGTTAAAGTCCAACAGGTTTATTTGGTAGCAAATACCATAAGCTTTCGGAGCACAGCTCCTTCGTCAGATGGAGTGGATATCTGTTCTCCAACAGTGCACAGACACAGAAATCAAGTTACAGAATAATTATTAGAATGCAAATCTCTACAGCCAGCCAGGTCTTAAAGGTACAGATAATGTGGGTGGAGGGAGCATTCAACACAGGTTAAAGAGATGTGTATTGATAATGCACTGCCAGGGTTGTCAGGTTCTGCATGAGATATTAAAGCAAGGTCCCATCCACCATCTCTGGTGGACTCCTTGGCATTATCGTGAAGTAGGGAAGGGGAGTTCTGTCTAGTGTCCTGGCCAAAGTTGATCCCTTAATCAACATCACAAACAGAAGACAGCTCATCTGGTCATTATCACATTATTGTTTGTGGGAGCTTGCTGTGCAAGAATTGGCCATCACGTTTGCAACTTTGCAACAGTGACTGCATTTCAAAAGCTCTTCATCAGTTGTAAAATGCTTCGAGACATCCTGAAATTTTATAATTCATTCTTTCCCTCTGCAGCATGGCTCCTGCTCTGACCAAGACCGCAAGAAACTACAAAGGATTGTGAATGTAGCCCAGTCCACCACGCAAACCCTCCTCCCATCTGTAGAATCTGTCTACACTTCCCGCTGCCTCAGCAAAGCAGCCAACATAATCAAGGACCCTCACGCACTACGGACATTCTCTCTTCCATCCTCTTCTGTCAGGAAAAAGATACAAAAGTCTGAGGTCACGTGCCAACCAACTCAAGAACAGCTTCTTCCCTGCTGCCATCAGACTTTTGAATGGACCTATCTTATATTAAGTTGATCTTTCTCTACATCGGGGGGAACTTTACCATTTTGAGTCTAAGTGCCGGATCTGGGCGTCAAATAAATCCGTGCCTGGAATCCTCTTTCCAGCGTGCCCATACGTGTTTTGCCAGCCCTGGCCCGATCCATGCTGTGGGCGGGGCTTAGCGCTGGCGGACCGATCGGAGCTCTGAACTGCGCATGCGCAGTTCGAAAAAAATCTGACAGCGCACCCAGAGCGGCTCTCTGATGATCATCCCCTGGGGGTGTGGGGGGCGGGGGGCGGGGGGGGGGGGGGGGGGGGGGGGGGGGGGGAGAGGGTGGGGGGGGCGGTGGGGGGGGGGCGGAGAGGGGAGGAGGTGTGACGTCTCATCCCCTGGTTGGGGTGGGGGGGGGGGGGTGGAGAGGGGGTGTGATGTCTCATCCTCTGGAGGGGGTGAGAGGGGAGGGTGTGTGACCGATCACTCCCTGGGGGGTGGGGTGGAGAGGGGGTGTGACGTCTCATCCTCTGGGGGGTGGGGTGGGAGGGGAGGGGGTGTGACGTCCCATCCTCTGGCCGGGGGGAGGGTTCCACTGCCTGTCTGCGGCCGATCCCTCCTGGCACCATCACTGGTTCACTACCAGCCACAGATGACTCTTCCCTGCAGGTGTGAGAGAGCGGGAGAGATGGCTGTGGCTGGTAGTGAACCAGTGATGGTGCCAGGAGGGACCGGCCGCAGACAGGCAGCGGAACCCCCCCGACCAGAGGATGAGACGTCACACCCCCTCTCCACCCCCCCCAGGGGATGATCGGTCACACCCCCTCTCCTCCTCCCACCCCCCCCCCCCCCTTCCCCGACCAGAGGATGCCCTGGGTCAGGGAGCCGTTGCAGTCTCTGACCCCGCTCTCCGGAGGCTGCAGCGGCGACTTCAGACTTTTATTTTGCAGGTCGGTAACAGCGCGGACGCGGAACGGGCCAGAGGACGGTAAAGTGGGATTTGGTGGTAGGGTTGGGCGTGCGGTTCATTAAGTCGATTTAAATGCATGCAAATGCATTTAAATCGTTGGGCCGCCCGATTCGGGCGTGGGCCGGACCCGCGCCCGAATCGGATGTCGGTAAAGCCGCGATCTGCTCGGAACCGGGTGCAGATCGCGGTATAGGCCCAACACCCAACTTTACCGCGATTTCGCGCCCAAAAACGGGCGTGAAGTTTTGGTAAAATCAGGCCCACACTAGCTCTGACTGTAACACTACATTCTGCACCCTCTGCCATGCTTTGGCTGTATAGCACACAAGAAACAATACTTTTCACTGTGTACTAATACATGTGACAATAATACGTCAAATCAATTGGACTTTCACTGACAACCAATTAACTCAAAAGGTGAGAGTGTTGCTCACTGAGCCAGGGCTCTGACTGAATGCTGATGAGAGCCAGAGTGGCAACAGAACTTTCTAGAATGAAGCTTTGGCACGCCCTGGGCTGGGGAATGGGTGCCAAAAAATAAAACCACCTTTTTGTGGTTTCTGCACCCAGTTGGCAGCCTGTGATGAAGGATGAGGAGGGATCTTATTGAAACTTACAGGATACTGTGATGCCTGGATAGAGTGGAGAGGATGTTTCCACTAGTCGGAAAAACTAGAACCAGAAGGCACAACCTCAAGCTACAACGGAGATGAGGAGGAATTTCTTCAGCCAGAGAGTGGTGAATCTGTGGAACTCTTTGCCTCAGAAGGCTGTGGAGGCCAGGTCATTGAGTGTCTTTAAGACAGAAATAGATAGGTTCTTGATTAATAAGGGGATCAGGGGTTATGGGGAAAAGGCAAAAGAATGGGGATGAGAAAAATATCAGCCATGATTGAATGGCGGAGCAGACTCGATGGGCCGAGTGGCCTAATTCGACTCCTATGTCTTATGGTCTTATGATACTGGTTGAATAGCAAAGGGAGGGGGGACGTCAATCCAACTATTACTGAGCCCACAGACTGTTGATGCTCACAACCTGGGTTCACGCATGGGCACTTGACGGAGCTCCAAAGGGACCCGTTGGTATCTGTAAAGCTCAAGATTACCACTCTCACCTCCAGCAACAAAGGAATCAGGAAAGAGGAGTAAGCTTTTCTCTTGTTGAGAAAAGCTGAATTCCTCTTCAGAATGCAACAGCAGCAATTAAGTCAAAAGTCGCGCATTGGGACGTGACGCGCCCGTTGATGGTATTTCTTGTTGGTCGGATAAATAGCTGCTCAGGTATTTGATTGGAAAATGATGCACCTATTTAGCCACTGGATTGTCAATGGCTGGTTGATTATAGTGCCATGAGTCAGTCGCCTCCCCAGGGTGCACTGCTGCTGATGGGTTAGCTGTCAAACGCTCGACTGTCCAAATTACATCGCGACTGTAGGTCTCCTGCCAAGAAACAATTTACTGGCTTACTTACCCATCCATCGTTAAAGCCACAAAACGCTGTTTTCAGGTGTAGTGCCCCTGTAATGTATCAAGCAGCATTTAACAACAATGAGAGTGGGTTAGCAATTGTTGTGTTAGGCAACAGCCTGAGTTGCTAAAGTTAGCAGCAATGAAAGAATTCACCTTGGGTGTTGTTTCTTTCAATCAAGGCCATTTGGTTCCCTATTTCAATTCATTTGGCTCACCACATCAAAAAAACAAAAGCCGCGGTCCACAAATGCAAATTGCACAGTCGATTGTATTGTTGTGAAACTGGACTGTCTGAAACATAGCCAGCAGCTTGGTTACCCGATTTCATCTTAACCTCGGAATATTCACTCACATCACAGAGCATGTCCAGCACAGAATCAGGCCATTCAGCCCAGCTGGTCTATGCTGCCATTGATTACGCTCCATAGGAAGATGGGAACATGGTGGCACAATGATTAGCACTGCTGCCTCACAGCGCCAGGGACCTGGATTCGATTCTCGGCTTGGGTCACTGTCTGTATGGAGTTTGCACGTTCTCCCCGTGTCTGCGTGGGTTTCCTCTGAGTGCTCCGGTTTCCTCCCACAGTCTGAAAGACGTGCTGGTTACGTGCATTGACCATGCTAAATCCTTCCCTCAGTGTACCTGAACAGGTGCCGGTGTGGCGACTAGGGGAATTTCACAGTAACTTCATTGCAGTGTTAACGTAAGCCTTACTTGTGACTAATAATTTAACTTTAACTCTAACTCAAGAGCAGGAGTAGGCCATTTGGCCCTTCGAGCCTGCTCCGCCATTCAATAAGATCATGGATGATCTGGGTGAAGTCTTAACTCTACTTTCCTATCTGGCCGCCCGACATTTGACTCCCTTATAGAATCATAGAATTCCAACAGTGCAGAAGGAGGCCATTCAGCCCATCGAGTCTGCACCGACAACAATCCCACTTAGGCCCTATCCCCATAACCCCATGTATTTACCCCACTAATCCCTCTAACCTACGCATCCTGGGACACTAAGGGGCAATTTGGCATGGCCAATGCACCTAAACCGCACATCGTTGGACTTGGTCTATCAAAAATCTAACATTGCCTTGAATAAATTTTAAAACCCAGCCTCTGCTAGTTTCTGGGAAGAGAATTCCAAACCCAATGAACCTCTGAGAGCAAAAAAAATTATCCTCATCTCTGTCTTAAAAGGGAGACCTCTTATTCTTAAACTGTGCCTCTGAGTTCTTATTTCCCCCACAGGAGGGAACATTTTTCTGGTATCCACCCAATCTTGTTCTCCCAGGAATTTCTATGTTTAAATAAGAATATCGCTCATTCTTTTGAACTCCAATGGATAAAGGCTCAAACCATTCAAACTTTTCTCATGAAATAAGCCCCTCATCCCAGGAATCAGTCGAATGAACCTTCTCTGAACTGCTTCCAATGCAATTATATCCTTTTTCGAATAAGCAGACCAAAACTGTATCCAATATTCCAGATGTGCCCCACCCAATGTCAGCTTCATTGCATGGCAATGTCAGCCCATTTCAATTCCTTTTGCAACAAATATCAACATTCCATTTGTCTTCCAAATCACTTGCTGTACCTGCATACTAACTTTATGTGATTTATGTACCATGACAGTAGGGCGGCACAGTGGCATAATGGTTAGCACTACTGCCTCACAGCGCCAGGGACCCGGGTTCAATTCGGCCTCGGGTCACTGTCTGTGTGGAGCTTACACATTCTCCCCATGTCTGCGTGAGTTTCCTCCGGGTGCTCCGGTTTCCTTCCACCATGCAAAGATGTGCAGGCTAGGTGGATTGGCCAAGATAGATTGCCCCTTAGAATCACAGATTCATAGAGTCCCTACAGTGCAGAAGGAGGCCATTTGGTCCATTGAGCCTGTATCAACAATAATCCCATTCAGGCCCTATGCCCATAACCCCACGTATTTACCCTGCTAACCCCACTAAGGGGTAATTTAGCATGGCCAATCAACCTAACCTGCACATTATATCCAATGGTGCTGCTATGAAGGGAGTTCCAGGATTTTGACCCAGTGACAGTGAAGGAATGGCGATATATTTCCAAATCAGAATAGTGTGCGTCTTGCAGGGGAAATTGCAGGCGATGGTGTTCCCCATGCATCAGTTTCCTTTGTTCTTCTAGATGGTAGGGGTGGCGAGTTTGGAAGGTGCTGTTGAACGAACCTTGGTGAGTTGCTATTGCGCATCTACACACTGCTGCAACTGTGCGCTGGTAGTGCTGGGAGTGAATGTGGTGGGTGGGGTGGAATGTGGTGGAATCAAACAGGCTGCTTTGTCCTCACTGGTGTGTTGGGTGTTGTTGGAGCTGCAGCCATCCAGGACACAGCAGCTATGGGTTTTGGGGTTGCAAGGGAATACAGAAAAAGTGCAAAGCCATGGAGAGATTTGAAAATAAGGATGGGAATTTTAGAATTAGAGGACTATGATGGTAGGTGAATGAGACTTGACGTGAGTTAGGATATAGGCCTGTGGCAGTCCATTGTCAGGGATCCGCGAGCAATGGCAGTGAATCTGCCCAGAGAAAGCATTCCGAAAGTGATAGTGTTTGCTTTCACAATTTGTAAGGCATTTTGCACAGAAAATCAGTGATAACAAATCTGGAAAGTGCAAAAAGTACTCAGTACCACTCCCCTTTGAGCTACTAATTAAAAAGACCTGAGCGAGAGAACTGCTATTTCACCAGGATCCTGCCCAAAGCTGTAGGTCTGTCCCCAGAGGAAAATGTCATATTCTTGTTGCTGAAAATGAATGTGCTACAGTAAGATCTCCATATTTAAGTGATATTTGTGGCTGGTACTCTATCTTACACCTTGTTAAAAAGGGCTTGAATACCCCACACTGTCAGAGGATCTTGGAGTAGATTGTTCCAATAAGATCTCCAATCAGGCAATAATGTTTTTTTTAAAAAACTCAATGCAAGGGGCTGTGTGTTTGCACTGAAGATCCTATGTGGCTGTCACACTGAGGTACAGTCAGTGTCAGGCAAGCACTGTTTATATTGAGTCTGTGCTTGGTGTACGGAAGGGTAGCTACTTACAATTGGTACATTATTAATGTAAGGGAAGGACTCTTTTTATAGTAGGTACAATTTTAGTGCAAGGGGGTGTCTCCATTTATATTGGATACATTATTAGTTCAAGGTGCCCTAGGTCTGAAGAAGTCCTTGATCATACCACATTCAGAATACTGTGCGCAATGCTGGCCATCAAATTACAGGAAGGACATTGCTGTACCTGAGAGAATACAGAGAGGGCAATAAAGGTGAGCCAAAGGATTGGGAATTTAAATTGTGTGGTAATGTGAAAGAAATTGGGCCAGTTTGCTTTTGAAGTCACTTAATTGAACTTTTCAAGATTATGACAATGGTTGAAAAAACTCATTCCAGCAAATCACTTACGATGGCAAATAACTCAAAAAACCGGAGGCCACAATTTAGGGAAAAAAATGGATGTGTTGTGATATTCGGGTTGGTATTCATTCATCTGGTCTACAGGGTAATAGCGTTTCCAGGCTAAATCATCAGGAAAGCCATTCAGTGGACAGCTAACAAGGTCAAGAAACAATTCGATCCAATTCTGGAGACAGGAGAGGTTAAGAGGAAGAGTGAGAAAGTGGGTGGATCTCCTGGAGAAAGGAACAGGCCTATTGGACATAGTGACTTGCATTTGTTCCTCAATATTCCTTTAACTTTTCACTGTCAGTGTAAAAACTTTGGGACCGCAGTGTTTTTGTGATGCATTACTGTGTCAGATTGTAACAATCCTGCATTACTGTATCAGATTGCAGCAATCCTCCATTACTGTGTCAGATTGTAGCAATTCTGCATTACTGTATCAGATTGTAGCAATTCTGCATTACTGTGTCAGATTGTAGCAATTCTGCATTACTGTGTCAGATTGTAGCAATTCTGCATTACTGTGTCAGATTGTAGCAATTCTGCATTATTGTATCAAATTGTAGCAATTGTAAATTGTATCAGATTGTACCAATCATACATTATTGTGTCAGATTATATCCGATTGTAACAATTCTTCATTATTATATCAGATCATAACAACTGTACAGTATTGTATCAGATTGTAACAATCCTGCATTACTGTATCAGATTGTAGCAATCCTACATGATTGTACCAGATTGGAACAATTCTACATAACTATATCTGATTGCAATACTGCGAACGTGTCAGAGTGTAATTCTTATTTTGAATCGGTTTTATCCAAAGCTATTTCTAGTTATTTCCAGCTTTCTTTGTTAGTTCTCATTGATAGTGATTCAATGTAAACTTTTGGCACATATAAACTAAATCTACTTTAGACAATACCAGTGCAGATGTAAAGGGTGAGTATATATCTAACAAACTGCTTTCATTCTCATTATTACTGAGCCACTTCACCAAGAAGCGAGAACTTTATAATCGGGGGTAGGTGGATGTTGTTCATGTTTAGAAATCACCAAAATCCACATTTTTATTCATTCTTGCTAATTACTTCAATTTTGTGACAGTTGATTCCTTTGGTCTGAGCACTAACATTGCCCTGTGTGTGAGTTTTAAAATAATTATACCACGTAGCCTTAAAGAAATGCATCAGAGATCTCCCTGAGAATATATTCATGGTGAACGGGCGTTGTCTTCCAGTGACTGTCCCCTCAAGGTTAGCTGAGACACTCACTCAAAGGTTGCTTAACCCAGAACCATATTTCACCTCATGCAACGGTTTGGAGGAGTCCATGTGTCAATATTAAGGTTGCCAACCCCACAGGCTTGCCCTGGAGTCTCCAAAATTTAAAGTGTTGAAAAATCTTATGCTCCCACAACTCCCCTGCCAACCCCCTCCCCAGCTGCGCCCCCCCCCCCCCCCCCACCCCATTATTGTTGGAACTTTTTTGTTTATTAGTCGTAGAAATACTGCAGGTGGTGGTGAGAAGATGAGGGGCTGTTTCATCACATGGGGTTGTTGAGGCAGGAGAAGATGTTTAGTTTACTTATGAGTACCACAAGTAGGCTTACATTAACACTGCAATGAAGTTATTGTGAAAATCCTCTAGTCGCCACACTCCGGTGCCTGTTCGGGTTACACTGAGGGAGAATTTAGCATGGCCAATGCATCCAATCAGCATGTATTTCGGACCTTGGGAGGAAACTGAAGCACCTGGAGGAAGCCCACGCAGACACGGGAAGAACATGCAGACTTCGCACAGACAAAGGATGGGCGTTTACGACCTCGCTCATCCCAAAACTGTAAAGTCCCAGCCGGGGTCAGTGGACCTTCCCATGTTCCGCCCCTCGCCCGCTCCGATTCCTGTGGCGGGCGGGCCAGTAAAGTTCCGGCCAGCGACCCAAGGCTGGAATTGAACCTGGGTCATTGGAGCTGTGAGGCACAGTGCTGACCACTGTGCCACCGCCAGGAATCTGCCCAACCTAGAGCTGGCAATGCTGATCATCATAATGGCCAAAGTCCTCAGGAAAATGTGGGGTATTCCATGCAAAGCAGAAAACCACTGCTGCCCAATTTCCTCCCTCTGTCAATAGCTTGAAGCATTAAATGCAGGTGAAGATGGTTCTGTCTCACTTCAGTGGGGAAAGAAATCTATAACAACACTACTGCAAAAATAGGGAATCACTTAATGTAGTTTAATGTGCTCTGCACTGTTGCAAAATAAGTAGGTGGAACAATTTGAACCTTTGAGCATTCATATATAAAAGATACTCTCTGTGCTATAATAGCATGATCTATTAGTGTGACAAAAATGCCTTTTTAAACCATCCAGTCTTTCTTGTTTGTAAATCAACATTCACTCACTCAGAGCCTTGAGAGAAACTGAAAGGTTCTACGCAGCTGGGGAATTATCAGACTCCTCAGGCCAACTAGCCAACTCTTTGGGATTCTTGGAGTCTCCAGGATAACACTATGAGCAAACCCTTGGGAGAAAATCCAAAGATGTGTGGGCTAGGTTGACTGGCCGTGCTAAAGTGGCCCTTTGTGTCAGGGGGGCTAGCAGGGTAAATACGTGGGGTTACAGGGATTGGTGTTGGTGGGGGCTCGTTAGGCCGAATGGCCTCCTTCTGCACTGTAGGGATTCTATTCTATAATTTTATGAAAAGTCAATGGGTATTATTTTTAAAATATTTTCTTTAAAAATTAGTTCCAAAAGTGTTTGGCACAGGAGACAGGAAGGAATTATACAGGGCCTTGGTGAGGCCACACCTAGTATACTATATGCAGTTTTGGTCTCCTTTTCTGAGGAAGGATGTTCTTGCTCTGGAGGGAGTGCAGCGAAGGTTTACCAGGTGATTCCGGGGATGGCGGGACTGATGTATGAGGAGAGATTCACTAGGTTAGGATTGATTTTGCTGGAGTTCAGATGAATGAGGGGGGACCTCATAGAGACTTATAAAATTCTAACAGGACTAGACAGGGTAGATGCAGGGAGGATGTTCCCGATGGTGGGGGAGTCCAGAACAGGGGTCACAGTCTGAGGATTCAGGGTAGACCATTTAGGACGGAGATGAGGAAACATTTCTTCACCCAAAGAGTGGCGAGCCTGTGGAATTCATTACCACAGGAAGTAGTTGATGCCAAAACATTGAATGTATTCAAGAGGCGGCTGGATATAGCACTTGGGACGAATGGGGCCAAAGGTTATGGGGAGAAAGCAGGATTAGGCTATGGAGTTGGACAATCAGCCATGATTGTGATGTATGGCGGAGCAGGCTCGAAGGGCCAAATGGCCTCCTCCTGCTCCTATCTTCCATGTTTCTATGTCATTTGGCTGGGGGGGGGGGGGCAGTTCAAGAATCATCCAATGAGGTACTGACTGGGCAGTCTTTCCACTTTCCGACTGATCATGGATTGGTGAAGAGCCATGGAAATAGTCGACCAATGGCGAGAGTGTGAAAAAAGGGGGCTGGGGTCAGATAGAGGTCATGTGTTGAAACCTCCAAGAATGCGCCCAACCAGAGTTGGCACCCTTTGGCGCAGGACAAGCCTTCCCCGAGGCTGTCAAATCCTTTTAAGCAAACACTTCCGTTTTACAAAGATCCATCTGACAGAAGCGTGGTAAACTTTTGACCCCGCATAGCAAGCGTGTTAAAAGCCTCCACTTAATGGCGAAAAATTAGTTGCAACTTTTGTCGCTCTCTGTAAATATTTAATCTGTTCTGCTCACGGCCTGGCCTTGAACCCATGCAAGATGCCAGGAGAGTCTGGGTCAGTCTGCCGCAGGGTTGGATGCGGCACACCTCAGGGACCTGGCAATCTGACTTCCTTACTTAACTGCTTTCGCACCTATAAGGTCCAAGGGTTTGGGATTTCTCCCAGCTTTCGCTTCTGTATTTAAATCTCAGTGCCTCCGGGCCTTAATTTGAGCATGTTTTGCTCATGACAGGCTGTCAGCACTTTATATAACACAGAATTTAACATAACAATTACTAAACATCTGGCGACACACTGGAAAACGTGACTGGCCAATTTTGGAACATCTTGACATTGACTCCCTCTATTGCCTTTGCCCAATGATTCCGCAGTTAAGATCAGAACATCCTGGGTGGAATGTTCCCATCCTGCCTGCCACGGGAATTGTAGTGGGCAGGACACGGATCATGCAAAGGTCTGCTGACCTTGGGCAGGATTTTCCGGTCCTGGGGTGAGTGTGGCCGGAAAACCCTGCCCTTTATGTCTCGTCCCTCTCACTCCATCTAAACTCTGCCATTGTTCACTGTTTTCCTTTCCCAGAAGCAGAGCAGTGCTGAATAAAGTTAAGTATTGTTGCTGTGACTCCTAGTGTACATTTTCCAGCAATTTCTAAGTGTAAAGCTCCTAATCTCCCTCAGTTCACTTTATTTATTTATTAGTCACAAGTAGGCTTACATTAATGCTGCAATGAAGTTACTGTGAAAATCCCCTAGTCGCCACGCTGCGGCGCCTGTTCGGGAACACTGAGGGAGAATTTAGCATGGCCAATGCACCTAACCAGCACGTCTTTCAGATTGTGGGAGGAAACCGAAGCGCCCGGAGGAAACCCACGCAGACACGGGGAGAGTGTGCAAACTCCGCACAGACAGTGACCCAAGCCGTGAATCGAACCCAGGACCCTGGCACTGTGAGGCAGCGGTGCTAACCACTGTGCCACCATGCTGCCCCACCTTCCTTTCTTGCCCAACAAGCTTTTTAAAGACAGCAAACCAATATACTTTTTCCCTTTAATAGGGAGGTGGACACCACTGACAAAACCAGAATTTTCTGCCCATCCCTAAGTGCCCTTGAACTGAATGGATAGCTAGGCCATTTCAGAGGAGGGTTAAGCGTCAGCCACAAGTAGGCCAGGCCAAGTAGGCAGGAACAGCAGAATTCCTTCTCTAAAGAGGCGTCAGTGAATCTGATGGGGTTTTACAACAGAAGATGTTATGCTCACCTTATATTGAGAAGTGGCTTTACACTTCAGGTTCACTGTTTGAATTTAAATTCCACCAACTGTGGGATTTGAACTTGCTACCCCAGGGCATTAGCCTGGCCCTCTGTATAACTACCCAGTGACATGACCACTATGCCACTGTCGTCCCTGTGATTACACAGAATACCTCTTTCAATAGACTGTTCCTCATCATGGACTCTTCCCTAGTTTAGTTAATCTCCTGGGAGAGTTGTCTTAAAGGCAGCAGGTGGAAAATGCAACAGAAAAGTTGTCCAATTTTCTACATTGTCGTAAGAGCAGGAGAGTTTCCCTGGTGTTCTGCTCAATATTGATCTCTCAATCAACAAAAAAAATTACCTTATCAATGTCTCCCTGATTTTTGTGGGATTTTGCATTGTGTGAAATAGCTACAGTGTTTCCAGCATTGCAACACTGACTACGGCCAGAAGCATTTCACTGGCTGTAAAGATCTTTGGGACATCTCACGATATGAAAGACTCTACATAAAATGCAAGGCTTTCTTCCAATCAGCACCAATGGCGGAGCAATGTCAACTGGGGCTCAGGAGACCAAGATTGAAGGAGCACAGAAGCCTTGAAGGGTTTTGGGTTGGAGGAAGTGACAGAAATAGGCAGGGGTGAGGCCATAAGAGATTTGGAAACAAGGGTGAAGATATTAAAAGCGAGATGTTGCTGGGCTAGGGGGCCTGTTGAAATAACTGTCCAATTCGTCCCACTCCTCCACTCCTTCCCAGCAATTCTTTTTGCTTTTCAATTATTTATCCCATTCCCTTTCATTCTGGCTTCCACCACCAACCCAGGCAATGCATTCCTGATGGTAACAACTCGCTGCACAAAAAAGTCTTCTCATTCCTCCCCTGGTTCTTTTGTCATTTTTAAAAATTCTATCATGGGATGTGGGCATTGCTGGCAAGGCCAGCATTTGTTACCCATTCCTATTTGCCCCTTGAACTGAGCGTCTCGCTAGACCATTTCAGAGGGCAGTTAAGAGTCAACCACATTGCTGTGGATCTGGAGTCACATGTAAGCCAGACCAGGCAAGGACGGCAGATTTCCTTCCCTAAAGGGACATTAGTGAGCCAGCTGAGTTTGCACAACAATTGATTGAAATAACTCCTCAGAGGCTGGTGCATCACCAGAGTCCCTTTATTTACAAACTCTATTCCACTCCTAGAGTGCTTCAGGTACACAGTCAGAATCCAGAGTGCCAGGAGACCTGGACCCAGTGCCGGATTTAGACTTGGTGAGGCCCTAAGCTATATAAAGCTTGGAGGCCCCTTGTTAAAAAGTTACACCAAAAGGTCTCACAAAGGTGCGTACCAAAACAGGACCTTGGGTCGCCACAAAAAAACTGAAAACATAATTATGCCTTTTAATTATTTAATAGCAAGGTATTTAAAGTGAAAAATACAAATTATTTTCAAATGAATGCATTTACTGATTACATATTTATCATTTGGCTGGCTTGATCTCTCTCATAGATTTTGGTAATTTTGGTAATTTTATGAGTTGCTCTTCAAGCTGGTGATTTCTTTTCCTTTTCTGGTATCCGCTCTTAAATGTTCTCTTCATTGTAAACCTTCTGAAATTTTGTGAGGGCCCCTGCGGATTGTGAGGCCCTAAGCTGTAGCTTGTTTAGCTTATGCCTAAATCCGGCACTGCCTGGACCTGACGCTCCCATTTATATATACATATGTGAGGCTCCCTGACTGGGCAGGCAATTATAACCAAGCTTTTTGGCCAGCCAACTAAACTAAATCAAATTAACAAGGGGACATATTAAAAGGGGCAACTCCCAAAAGGAAGGGAACTGCCCAAAACAAAAGACAAAGTGGAAAGAAACTTAAAACTTCAAATCAAAATGTGATTAAAGGGGTCAATAATGCACGGGAGGCGTTAATGGTGCCCTCTGACACCGCATGCTATCTCTCCAGGAACACCCGGCCATGAATACAGTTGTGGTGGAGGGGCAGGCAGTCGGGTCAGGCGACCCCCTCGATCGCCTGCTCCTGGACTTGTACATGGCAAGCTTTGCCAGGCCCAGGAGCAGGTTCACAAGGAGGTTCTCCTCCTTCCCCACCCCCTCCCCTCCCCCTCCGCACCGGGTGTCCGTGGATCAGAAGCGTGGGATTGAAGTGCAAACATAACATCAACAAAAGGTTTTTGAGGAAACTAAAAAGGATGCACAGTCTATAACATTCAACTTAGACCTGGCTCACGGACTCCACAGGGTTGCAAAAAGGGCAGGTCGCTTGGGACTCTGTGAACCAATTTAACCTTTTATTGTGCAGAACTGCCATATGCACCACCCTCCAGCCCAGGTCCCCATGATAGTGGGGGAGGATCCCTCCATAGAGGGACCTCGACTGGGGACTTCTGCCGCCGGACGCAGGCAATTATGACCTCAATCAGGGAGCTCCTACTCCAACAGGCCACCCTCATGGGCCTCATTGAAGTCATGACATTGATGATAGTTGTTGTCATGATCACCATCATCATCACTGAGACTAGCTTTATGTCTGAGATTGTTATGAAGGGAATTTGAAATCCACCAGCTGGTACAATGAAATTTGAACCCATATCCCCAGAGCATCAATCTGGGCCATTGGCTGACTAGTCCAGTGACATTTAGCTCGACGCCATCATCTGCCAATCTCTGGGACCTTTGATTCTTCCTGCCAGAGGGAAGCGGTTCTCTTTGCTTAACTCAACTGTTCCATCATTGAGATGGAAAATGGGCTACCTCAAGCCACAAGAGCAAACTCGCAGTTAGTGGAATTTGACCTGCCAGGGAGGGGGCATTTCTAAACCATCACCTCGGGGACTGTCGTGTTTCGTTGCCTTGATGTTAAAAAGGGGACGGGGAACACACGGTGAGAGCAGGAAGGATGGGTCCCTACGACCATGCTTGCAATGCCTCAAGCCATTCATGCTGCTTCACTTGTCCGAAAGAAACTCTTGTGAGATTGGAAAAAAAGCGCCTTTGGGTGCTGAGGAGAAGAGACATCTTTTTACAATCACCTGTCAGACCAAGTTAATCCACATTGACATAGCAGCTGTGCTTTGAGAGCTGTGTATCAGTGTGAACAGCCCTGAAGAGAAGTTTGCAAACTCAAGAGCTGCTGCGCCGTGCTTTCCCTTGACCTTTCTCCTGACAAACATTTTTTCAAACAAATCTTTAATGGTGAATGCTCTATTTACAGCGTGGTGACCTTTTTAGCTGTTTATCCAAATCACTTCACTGAAAAAAAAACTTTTCTCCTTTATTTATCCAGCCATAATTCTACCTTCGCTGAAGTTGCCCCTGTCTACATCAACGGGGACGAAGTGGAAAGGGTCGAGGGTTTCAAGTTTTTAGGTGTCCAGATCACCAACAGCCTGTCCTGGTCCCCCCATGCCGACACTATAGTTAAGAAAGCCAACCAATGCCTCTACTTTCTCAGAAGACGAAGGAAATTTGGCATGTCCACTACGACTCTCACCAACTTTTACAGATGGTCCATAGAAAGCATTTTTCTGGTTGTATCACAGCTTGGTATGGCTCCTGCTCTGCCCAAGACTGCAAGGAGCTACTAAAGATCATGAATGTAGCCCCATCCATCACGCAAACCAGCCTCCCATCCATTGACTCTGCCTCGGAAAGGCAGCCAGCATAATTAAGGACCCCACGCACCCCGGACATTCTCTCTTCCACCTTCTTCCTTCGGGAAAAATATACAAAAGTCTGAGGTCACGTACCAACCGACTCAAGAACAGCTTCTTCCCTGCTGCTGTCAGACTTTTGAATGGACTTACCTTGCATTAACTTGACCTTTCTCTACACTGTAGCTATGACTGTAACACTACATTCTGCACTCTCTCCTTTCCTTCTCTGTGAACGGTATGCTTTGTCTGTATAGCGTGCAAGAAACAATACTTTTCACTGCATGTTAATACACATGACAAAATTAATCAAATCAAAGTTGCATTGGGCAGGATTCACCTCCGCCTCTTCCAGTGTAGATTCACAGAATCTTCGTATGCTCCAGGTCACATCAAATCATTCCACAAACACGCAAGCCGCCTGGGAGCTTTGGCATCAATACTGATTAAAGAAGGACTTAGAGTCATAAAGGTTTGCAGCATGGAAACAGGCCCTTTGGCTCAACTTGTCCATGCTGCCCAGTTTTAATCACTAAGCTAGTCTCAATTGCCCGTATTTGGCCCATATCCCTCTCTACCCATCCTACCCATGTAACTGTCTAAATGCTTTTTAAAAGACAAAATTGTACCCGCCTCTACTATTACCTCTGGCAGCTTGTTCCAGACACTCACCACCCTCTGTGTGAAAAAATTGCCCCTCTGGACACTTTTGTATCTCTCCCCTCTCACCTTAAATCTAACTTACATTTGTGCTTCAACCATCACAGGACCTCCCAAAGTGCTTCACAGCCACTGAAGTACCTGTGAAGTTTTAAGTTTGAAGGTTATTTATTATTGTCACAAGTAGGCTTACATTAACACTGCAATGAAGTTACTGTGAAAATCCCCTAGTCGCCACACTCCGGTGCCTGTTCGGGTACACTGAGGGAGAATTTAAGATGGCCAATGCATCAGGTGGCACGGTGGCACAGTGGTTAGTTAGCACTGCTGCCTCACAGCGCCAGGGACCCGGGTTTGATTCCTGGCTCAGGTCACTGTCTGTGTGGAGTTTGCATGTCCTCCCCGTGTCTGCATGGGTTTCCTCCGGGTGCTCCGGTTTTCTCCCACAGTCTGAAAGACGCGCTGGTTAGGTGCATTGGCCATGCTAAATTCTCCCTCAGTGTACCCGAACAGGCGCCAGAACACAGCAGTGAGATAGGTGACCAGGGTGTTGGTTTTTGGCGACATTGGACGAGGGATACATTTCGACCAGGAATCCGGGAGAACTCCTCCACTTGTCTTGAAACAAAGCCATTGAATGGACTTTCACACATCCACCGGAAAGAACAGATAGCTCAACATTCCATCCAAAAGAGAGCAATTCAGCAAGTGCATCACTCAAGTGTCAGTTTCGATTCAGTCAGAGTCTCTGGAGTGGGGCATGAACCCATGACCTTCAGAGGCAAGAGTTCTAACTCTGAGGGATGGCTGACACCTAGTCACATGAACATTTCATATAAATAAATAAAGATCCCCGCGCTTAAATAATGGATTTACAATGTGTGCCTCTTGTTTCCCTCCAACCGTTTTCCTAATTCCGGCAGCTCCAAAATTGTTCAAACACTTTAGCATGTTTTTCGAAATTAAAGGCGCTATAAAATATGCACGAGTTGTTGTTGTTGCTGAACATCTCCCCGACAAATCGGACACACATGGTTCTGGTTCCTTTTAACTCCACTTAGAATGCTACAGCGCTATAATTCAGGGCACTCATGTAGCATATACTGTCCTTGGAACGTAGGTTCACTGGAATGGTATCTGAACTAAAAGGCTTAAATAATGAGGGCAGATGACATCGAACATTTTGTCCCCTTGTGTACAAGATTGAGGGGTGATCTAATTGACGTGCTTAAGATGGTTAAAAGGAGTTGAGAAAGTAATTGGAGAGAGAACATTTCCTCTGGTCGGTGAGAGTCTGCAACAAAGGACTCAAATCTTTGAATTAGAGTCAGGTTTCTCCGTGCTGATGTCAAGAATCACTTCTTCACGTAAAGGGCAGTAGGGGTGGCATGATGGCACAGTGGTTAGCACTGCTGCCTCACAGCACCAGGGACCTGGCCTCAATTCCCAGCCTTGTGTCACTGTCCGTGTGGAGTCTGCACGGTGTCCCCATGTCTGCGTGGGTTTCTTCTGAGTGCTCCAATTTCCTCCCACAGTCCGAGGATGTGCTGGTTAGGTGCATTAGCTGTGCTAAATTCTCCTTCAGTGTATCCAAACAAGAGCCGGAATGTGGCGACTGGGGGATTTTCACAGTAACTTCATTGCAGTGTTTAGCGTAAGCCTACTTGTGACACTAATAAATAAATGTTAAACTTAAACTTTAAAAAGTCTTGAATTCTCTGCCCCAAAAAGATTGTAGGGCTGTGGGTCAAATTAAAATGTCAAACAGAGATTGATAGATTTTTGTTCGGGAAAGGTATTAAGGGTTAATGAACCAATCCAGGTCGATCTAATTAAGATAGGGATCAGCCTTGATTTAATTGAATGGTGGATCAGGCTTGAGAGGATGACTCACTCCCCTGTTCCATTCCTCTTTAGATTGCCAAACCCCAGGACATCACTGCAGGAGTTCCTCAGTGGAGTGTCCGAGGCACAGCAATCTTTAGCTGCTTCGTCAATTACCTTCCTTGCATCATAGGGTCAAAAGTAGGGATGTTCATTGATGACTCCACAATGTTCAGCACCATTCACGGCTCCACAAATACTGAAGCAGTTCATGCCCAAATGCAACATGACCTGGACAATATCCAGTCTTGGGCTGTCAAAAGGCAAGTAACATTCGCACCATACAAGTGCCAGGCAATGACTATCACCAACAAAAGAGGATCTAACCATTACCCCTTGACTTTCAATGGCATTACCATCACTGAAATCCCCACTAATAACGTCCTGGGGGTTACAAATGACTAGAAACTGAACTGGACTAGCCATATAAATACTGTAGCTACCAGAGCGGATCAAAGGCTAGGAATCCTGTGGCTAGTAACTCATCTCCTGACTCCCCAAAGCCTGTCCACCATCTGCAAGGCATAAGTCAGGAGTGTAATGGAATACTTGCCCTTTGCCTGGATGAGTGCAGCTTCAACAGCACTCAAGAAGCTCAACACTATCCTGGATAAAGCAGCCCCGCTTGATTGCTACCCTATCCACAAACATTCACTCCCTCCACCAGCGACACACAGTGGCAGCCATGTGTACCATCCATAAGATGTATGGCAGGAATTCACCAAGGTTCCTTAGGCAGCACCTTCCAAACACACAACCACTGCCATCTGGAAGGACAAGGGCAGCTGCTACCTGGGAACACCACCACCGAGAAGTTCCCCTCCACGTCACTCATCATCCTAACTTGGAAATATATCACCCTTCCTTCACTGTCACTGGGCCAAAATCCTGGAACTCCCTCCCAATCAGTACGGTCGGTGTGCCTGCACCACATGGACTGCAGCGGGTTCAAGAAGGCGGCTCACCACCACCGTCTTGGGGGCAGTTAGGGATGGGCAATAGATGCTGGACTGAACGATGTCCACATCCCACAAACAGATTAAACACTGCGACACCTTTCGGGAGAAAAAGGGGGGTGATGGAATCTAATAGGCTACAGGGTGAATTCGAGAGGGCAATGTACAAACAGCACTCATCACACTTGTCAACAGTATCATGGCAGAAGCATACTCACATACTAAAGAACTGTCCTAAGCGTTGCACCAGTTAAGCATAGCACAGCAGGTACAGTGAAGGGCAGTTAACGTCAGACACAGCACATCGCCCAGGCATCCTGCAACATGGCAGTATTCCCAGATTATAATTTTCCATTTAATAGACAGTATTCAATTGCCCGTCCAGATTGGCTTCACACTGAAGAGTGGAGTTAGGTGATTGAAACAATACAATAATTACGAGCAGCACACAAATGACTTTGATCTGTCCTATTAAATCCGTGAGTGTGTCGAGGCAATATGGTGCTTGAGCAGCCCGAGGCAAGAGGAAAAGAAATCGGCATTCGAGAGAGCTGGACTACAACTTGTTTGGAATAGTGGCAAGGAAATAATGCCTGTCATTATCCTACTGCACATATCAAAATCAAACCATCAGGGGGAACTGCAAAAGGCAAGCAAAACCCATTTGAATAATAATCTCCTAAAAGCTGGGAGATTGCCATTTCAAATAATGAGAGAGGAATGTGCTGCTTCCACTGTTAAATCTCCCCAGCGCCAATAAAAAAAAAGCACTGGTCTATTTCTCATTTTGATCCTTTATTTCTTTTCAATTTATGGCTTTCTCTGAGCTGTGTTATTTTATTTTTTCTTTCTTAATTTCATAAGATCAGCATTTTCCAAGGAGCCCCAGGGTACAGTTTTGAGTGAGCTGTTCTGAAAATGGAACTCCCTGGCCAGCATTTGTAAAGCTGTCTACAAACTTCATCTCTTAAAGACTGTCTCAGTAAGACTCTGTCGTGCCCGGTCACTGGGCCAGAGAGCGCTAGAGAAGTTCCTCGTGTCTCACTTGTGATGAGGGCAACTTGGGTGGAAAAAGAAAAGCTGTTCCCAACAGTTTATTAGAAATATTTATTTGTGGGACGCAGGCGTCGCTGGCTGGCCAGCATTTATTGCCCATCCCTAGATGCCCGAGGGCAGTTGAGAGTCAACCACATTGCTGTGGCTCTGGAGTCACAGATAGGCCAGAACAGCAGATTTCCTTCCCTAAAGGATATTAGTAAACCAGATGGGTTTTTCCCACAATCGACAATGATTTCATGGTCATCAGTAGATTCTAAATTCCGGATTTTTTCACTGAATTCAAATTCCACCGTCTGCTGTGGTGGGATTCAAACTAGGCTCCCAAGAACACAAGCTGAATTTCGAGATTAATAGTCTAGCGATAATACCATTAAGCTATTGCTTCCCCTAGTTGATAACTCGTCCAGTTCAGTTGGTGATACAAGGACCAGGAGGCAAGGATTTAAGGCTCTGACAAAAAGGTGCAAGGGGGTGGGGAAGGGGTGGTTGTTGAATAAGAACTATTTTATACAGAGTACAAAATGACCTGGAACCTGGATAGAAGTGGAGGCAGTCAATGACGTTAACAGGAAAATCGGATGGGCGCTTGAGGAAAATAAACGTGCAAGGTTACAAGGATAGAGTGGGGGGAATAGGACTGATTGGATTCTTCTACAGGGAGCTGGCATGGACGCAATGGGCTGAATGGCCTCTTTCTGTGCCATAATAACTCCAGGGCATAACTTTGATATGTATCAGCATTCCTCCACAGTCACTGGATCCAACTCCTGGAACACTCTTACCTGCCAGCCCTGTGGAATTATAGCGCCATCACACAACTGCAGTGGTCACATAGACTTGCAGAGTACTTACAGTACAGAAATAGGCCATTTGGCCCATCTGCTCTGTGGGGCAGTCGCCACAGAGACACAATGGGGAAGGTCGATGTCTAAGACCTTTCAGCCACAGTGAACTGAGGGGAGGGGAATTGTATAGAACCCCCCCGAGCTGTATGACTCACATTGCATGTATATAGCAAATCTTACATATATCACAATCGTATGGAAGCACCTCAGAGTGCAACTTGCTCTATGTAGACAACTTAAATACATTTGTACCATTTACAATGATCATTTTGAATTGTCTGCAATGTTTCTTTAACTAAAGCAACACAGAGAGCAACATGATGAATGTAGAAAACCTGAATATTATTGCACTTTGCGTGATGGCCACTTTGAAATACTTTTAGGGTTCTTTCAGATAATTTATGGATAAAGTAGATTAAAAGGGATTTTATGGAATCCTTCCAGTGCAAAGGACGCTGTTCGGCCCATCGAGTCTGCACCAACAACAATCCCACCCAGGCCCTATCCCCATAACCCAATGTATTTACCCTTCTAATCCTCCTGACACTAAGTGCCAACTTAATGTGGCCAATCAACCTAACCTACACATCTTTAGAGTGTGGGAGGAAACTGGAGAAACCCACGCAGTCACGGAGAGAACATGCAAACTCTACACAGACAGTCCCCGAGGCCGGAATTGAACCCGGGTCCCTGGCGCTGTGAGGCAGCAGTGTTAACCACTGTGCCATTGTGCCGCCCCATATAATTGTGCAAAAAATGACTGATCAGGAAACTTTTGCTCTCTTACCGCCTACATCAGGCCTATTGGAAGGATTTACAGTCTGATTGTTAATGTGTTTGGCCATGTTATGAGCCCATCTTCCATGGCCATCAAGTTCTAAGTGAGACTTGAACCAAGAGTTTCTGGCGCAGAGATAAGGACACTATTGACTGCACCACTTCTTTTGGACAAGTTCACATTACAGCTGAATCAACTCCAAACGTAGGCCCACAGTACCAAAAACAGTCAGTAAAGTGAATTTTGAGTTATTCCTCACTGGTTCAGAGCCCAGACCTAATGAAAAGAACAATGAAAACTCATGGGGCAACAAGTATTGGTGAAGATTTCCAAGATGGAACCAAAGCACGAGACTTTTAATCTAAAAATCAAAAGCAAAATATCAAGAGCGCTGGAAATCTGGAATAAAAACAGCAAATGCTGGAAATACTCAGCGGGTCAGTCAGCATCTATAGTAGAGAAACAGAATTAACAGGTGGAATTTTCCAGCCGTTCATGCCAGTGGGATTTTCCAGTCCCGCTGCAGTGAGCGGAGTTTTGGCTGAGGGCCAAGTTCTCCATCCTTGCTTGCAGCGGCAGCGGGGCATGAACGCCAGAAGATTCCCAGGCAACATTTTTACTCGATGATCTTTTGTCAGAGCAGATCAGTTCCGACGTAAGTTCCTCCTGAGTTTCCTATTGGATTTATTAACGATGATCTTATATTTATGGCTTCCAGTTTTGGACTCCCCCCCCCCCACCGCTTCTCTGTGGCTAGTCTATCGCAAGCAATTTTAAAGACCTCAATGTCACAGTCTTCACTTTTCGAGAGATGGAGCCGGGTTTGTTCCATTTTTCCTGATTGTTCTAACCTCCCAGTTCTGGTATATTCTGAGGACAGCATATGTTGAAGGAAATGGTTAAAGCTGCTTTATTGCCGCACTCTCCTAATGCGCGCCAGCAATGAATGACAGCAAGCTTCCTTGAGCCAGACATGAGTCATCAGCCACACCAAGAGCAAACACAGCCCAGTTTATCATCCTGTGACCCTCTCCCCATAGACATCAATTATCCCGTTCAGGCTCCTGTTAACCAAACCTTACCTGTCTATGGGCCAATTAATTACCAGGGTCAAAACTGACAAGAACCATAAACTCAGCTCAGAGTAACAGTCAGCAACAGCCTTAAACATGATCATCATTTACCTAGTCTGAGCTACCTTACATCATTTTGGGAAATAAGGAATGTGAAGCTGGTTAGTTAGACAACTTGGCCTGGGGTTTTGTGGAGTTGTAACAACTCCAGAGCCATTTAAAAATGGTGGGACTCAATTCCTGCCCCCATTCCTGGTGTCCCCCACTTCTTGCTGGCATGGAATAAGAGTGCAACCGCACCCTGTACTCCTGACCTGACCAAATCCATTGTGCGGGTAAGTATCTTGTAGCCCCCCCACAAGGGGAAGACGATGTCCTAGTAGTATTATCGCTAGACTATTAATCCAGAAATTCAGCTAATGTTCTCGGGATCCGGGTCGAATCCTGCCACGGCAGATGGAGAAATATGAGTTCAATGAAAAATATCTGGAATTAAGAATCTACTGATGATCATGAAACTATTGTCGATTGTCAGAAAAACCCATCTGGTTCACTAACGTCCTTTCGGGAAGAAAAATATGCCATCCTTACCTGGGCGAGCTTACATGTGACTCCAAAGCCGCAGCAATGTGGTTGACTCTCAACTGTCCTTGGGCAACTAGGGATGGGCAATAAATGCTGGCCAGCCAGCGACACCCATGCCCCATGAATGAATTTAAAAAATGATTTGTGTTCTATAGAGGATTTGATGATCATCTTTCATGATGGGCAATAAATGCTGGCTAGCCAGCGACATCCATGTGCCATGAATGAATTTTTAAAAATCTTCGCGGAGTTGGGCCAGCTTCTCCATGACCTATGGTTCACATTTCTCAGAGGAGTCATGAACAATAGTCTGGATTCATGGACCTTTTGAAAGATATATTCAAAAGATTTTACCCATGCCCTCTCCATTCCAACTCATGTTGCATACTCCCCTATATTCCCCAAGCCATCCCAATGTCAACTCATGTATCCCCATCTACTCCCAATGGCTCCTCATACCTTCCATGTCAACTCATGGTTCTTCAATGTCCACTCACCAGTTATACACAATGTAGAGAAACAATGTACAGAAACAATGAACCCTATATCAACAATGGCATGTGTGGATGTGCTCAGAAAAAATACCCATTCACAAATCCTTCAAAAATAAACTGCGGTTCCTACAACTCAATAAAATATCAAGCAAAAAGACAATAAAGTACCAATAAAAATAGCTTTAACTAGTTCACACCTCTTAACCTTGTGTAAATAAACATTGAAACATTGACTAAAGAGGTCACAGAAAAATAACTTATTATGACCACATAAAGATGTCAATCAAGCACAGCCAAGGTGTGCAAACAATCTCACTCTTAGAGAATTATTTTATGAGTCAGTCTGATTTTAAAAATAAAACATGTTTAAAAATCCTCTATGATTTTTCTTCTGGGTTTTTGCTCAGTAACAGGCCGCAGGAAATTAATGCTCAATTCCTGGGAACTCCAGGACAATATTGCCTCATGTCTACATGAGCTCCTGACAGTTATCAGCATGAGGAAACCGTCACCTTGCCATAGGCATCGGAGCGAGATGATTTCTTGCGAGCTGTCCCCAGCATATTCTGGGGCGGCATGATGGCACAGTGGTTAGCACTGCTGCCTCACAGCTCCAGGGACCTGGATAAGATTCCCTGCCTGGGTCACTGTCTGCGTGGAGTTTGCATGCTCTCCCCGTATCTGCGTGAGTTTCCTCTGGGTGCTCAGATTTACTCCGACACTCCAAAGATGTGCGGGTTAGGTGCATTGGCCATGTTAAATTGCCCCTTAGTGTCCCAGGATGCATAGATTAGAGGGATTATTGGGGTTGTGGGGATAGGGCCTGGGTAGGTTGTTGTCGATGCAGACTCGGTGTGCCGAATGGCCTCCTTCTGCACTGTAGGGATTTTATAATTCTGTGATACTCTCTAATTCTATCTTTTACTCACGTTCTATGCTTTTAAAACTTAATTCTAACTCTCTACTACCATTCTTTCTCCATACCCTAACTATGACTGGAACACAACATTTTGCACCCTCTTCTTTCCTTCTCCCCTATGTACTCTATGAATGGTATGCTTTGTCTGTATAGAGCACATGAAACAATACTTTTCACTGTATGTTAATACATGTGGCAATAATAAATCAAATTGCTGCTCAAACCTCATCCAATGAGCTGGATTCAACCAGCAGATTACAGGAAGTAAAAGGACATTAGGACAGAAGAAAGTACCAAAGACCAATGATAGCCACTTGATTTTAATCGCTCCACCACTGACGGCTGTGCCTTCAGCTGCCTAGGCCTAAGCTCTGGAATTCCACCTCAAAATATCTGTGCCTCTCCACCTCCCACTCCTCCTTTAAGAACCTTTGCACTCCTTGGACCAGGATTCTGGCCATCTGCCCTAATACCTCTGTATATGGTTCAGTTTGTCTCATAATTGCTTCTTTTTAAAGGCGCTGTATAAATGCAAATTGTTGTTGTTCCAGTATCCTCTCCTAGCCTGGATGAGCGTCTGACCTGCTCTGGCCTGAGAGAACAGCAGGTATTAGGGAAATGTCTTTATGGGGAAGTGGGGGAGGTGCCGATTATGGAAATATAGAAACTAGGAGCGGGAGAAGGCCATTTGGCCCTTCGAGATTTCTTTTTCACTTTGAGTTCCTGCACCAGCAGCAATAGGGTAGAAACAAAATCAGAAAACTGCTGAAAAATCTCAGTAGGTCCGACGGCATCTGTGGAGAGAGAATAGAGCCAATGTTTCAAGTCTCGATAACCCTTTGTCAGAGCTCTGATAAAGGGTCATCTGGGCTCCAAACGTTGGCTCTATTCTCTCTCCACAGATGCCGTCAGACCTGCTGAGATTTTCCAGCATTTTTCTGTTTTTGCTACAGATTCCAGCATCTGCAGTATTTTGTGTTTATCTCAGGAATGGGGTAGTCTTGCCCTAAACCTCTCTGTACTTTTACCTCTTTCCTCCTTGAAGAGACTCCTTAAACCTTATCTTCTGTGAGCTCACCCCCTCTAGTACCCTTTGCTTCATGGACAGAAATCAGTGATGTAATATTGAGGGGTGAGGGGGAAATTGAGATTAATTGCTTGAACGAAGCTCATGTCACCCAACAAATAAATGTGTTAGGGCGTCAATAATTATCAGAGCAACGAGGTAAGCTCTGCACTTCACAATGAAGCTGGGTTTGTTCTGTCCAGAGCACAGCAGGTTGACAGGAGATTGGATAGAGGTGATCAAAAAGATGAGGGGTCTGGGCAGAGTGGATAGAGAGCAACTGTCCCCATTGGCAGAAGGGTTGAGGACCAGAGGACACCAATTTAAGGTGAGTGGCAAAAGAACCACTCCTGCTCCTAATTCCTATGTTCCTATGAGTTGCTTTTATGAAGAGTTGGGTTGAAATACTCCTTCCTGCTTCCATTGTGTGATTCCATACGGTGGTGGCACTTGGCGAGTTGGCAGCAGTTGGCTTACAAAACCAATGTCTTAATTCCCTCACCCACACTCCCAACACTTGGAAGCAACATATTGGTGAATTTAACACAATGCTTCCTTTTAAGACCAGAATACAAAAACAAAAGTGTTTTTCAGAAAGACATTTGTCCCTTGTGGATTGGGTTTTGGAAAAGATCCCTGATGCTGAAACATTCATATAGAAAGTAAATTTCATGAATTGCTTTGAAAGCTCCCAAAGGCCATCTAGTACCCAAAAAAGTTTTTTTTAAAATCTCAATGATTCTTCCGAAACCAGGACATATTTTCCTTTATTTTTTAAACCTGATGACAAAAGAATAACAAAGGCACAATTTACATTCCATCTGAGTTCAAGACAGAATTCAATTTAGCTTCAAATCTATTTTTTCTCCTTAGCTAATTCTAACATTGTGAAATTTGGAAGTTTGCACTTTTTTGACCACATCCATACTCTCCACCTCCTCACCCCCTTGCCGCCTTCCTGCACTTTGTCAGGACCAAGTGTACAAATGTCAGGATTCGAGGAGGAGTTCTAAGTGTTGGGCCTCTGATCTCTGTGGAAAAGGAATGGCCATTGAAAGATCCCAGGAAGATGAGTGGGATCAGGACATGGGATCAGGGATGGTGAGACAGGTTGGAGGGAGGGAATGCGTGGGGGTTTGGAGCCAAGGAGCCTGGAGAGCAGAAATCTTGGGGCTGGGTGGGTGAGGATGGTGGAGAGAGGTCGGATTTTGGAATTCAGGGATCTCGGGATGGAGAGGACGGCGGCTTTGGGATCGGGAGAAGGCCTCTTATTTGCACATGCAAAGGCCCATCTGCTGCAGGCATGGTTAACGAATGTGTGATGACTTCAGCCAGGCTAATGAGGTTGGCTTGCTAGAGTATGAACTACCTGATGAATCCTCCATCAATAGGTCCAGGCAGCGGGCGATCGACGGGGCCGTCCATCCTGACTGTCTGCCCCTCTACCGCGGCTACATTCGCGGCCAGGTGTCCCTGGAAAGGGAGCATGCGGTGTCCACGGGCGCAGTTGACGCCTTCCGCACCCACTGGGCAATGCAGGGGCTGGGGTGTATTATTGACCCTGATAATCACCTTTTGGTTTGATGTTTTAAGTTTCCTTTCGACTTTGTTTTTTGTTCGGGCTGTTCCCCCTTCCTTTTGGGGAGCTGCCCTTTTTAATTTGTCCCTAAGTTAATTTGAGTTCGTTTATTTGGTTGGTACTTAAAAGAGATACCTGGTGAGTCTTAATTGATGGTTAAATCAGGGAGCCTCATACTCCCTATTTAAAGCAGGTGTGTCAGACTCCCAGCCTGCATTCAGCAGGGAGCAACTGGATAGCTGGCTGTGTACAGATGTATGGTGTAAATAAAGTAACTTGGTGACGGGACCTTCGCCGCCGTGGAGTTATTACAGAATGCCACTTGTTTGTCTTCACCCTGAGACGGATTCTGATTCGAAGAACGCACACGCTTTTTGCCTTCCATTTTGATGCCATTTTGGGAGGCTATGCAGCTCCTTCAGAATGGTTGCCATGCCACCCAATTTTTAGGCCACAATCTCTTCTCTCAGAAACCCCTCACTTAACGTCAAACTGTTGAAAGTCATGATTTGAATTCGGAGAACGGCGTTCAGTACAGAAGGATAACGATTAGGGATGAGGGTCTCATGCTGAGCTACTTCATCACAAAATGCTTACCTGTTCCATTTGAAAGAATGAGTTGCGAGGGGGGTTTAGGATGAAAGCGCCCTGTCCCTGTTTGAGCACTCATGATTGATTAGAGAGGTTTTAGTGTTCACCAAGCGTGGAATTTTACTTTAAAATGGCAATTATAAAAGATGGTGGCATGGAGCCCCTAAAGGAGGGAGGTGACATGGGGTCTCTGTGACACTGTCTGTCAGCGAATTCCTCTGAGCAGAACAGAAGGCTCGCTTTGATTGGTGGGGAGTTCAGGCAGTGACGGAAAGGGTGTCGTGTCTGCCTCTTAGTTTGAGCTGCTTTTTCAGTTCATTCTTTAAAAATCAAAGCACGTGCCAAACATCGAGAAGGAGCAGTCACGCCTGAGGGAAAGAGTGAAAGGATAAGTACTGGAGGTGCCGAATGGGGTTCAGCTACATTCCCACCCAGTGGTGACTATTCCTCCGGAGCAGTGAGAAGGTTCCGGAATGAGCTTATTTTAATTGCCACCCTCCCATCCCCATGGAGGACCATGTGAAACACTATAGCTCATGACAAAGCAAGATCCTCCACATCACAGACTGCAACTTCCATTGCTCCCATACCTGTCTCCCCGAGGACTGGCTAATGGTTCGAGGGCAGTGTCATAATGTGATTTGTCAGGATAGGGATAAATGCCTCAATAATGACACTCACGCGAGCTGAAGCCAAGGCGGCCAGATTTAATTGTCCCTGCAAGTCGCCAGGCCTCCTGTCAGCCTCACACAAGACTGGTCCAAACAAAAAAAAAATGATTGGGGCCTTGTCACTGGAAATAGTCCAGAGAATGTAAGCTCGTTCCCCCTCTGGGGATGCTGCAAAGGGTAATGCTCAGAGATGATGGATATTCTTGGGTCACTCTTACAGGAATTGTACAAACTATTACCATAAAACTTTACGCTGTAACCTATGTGGTATTGCTTTCACTGGATGTACTGTCAGGCTGTGTATTATTTTTAAATTCATGCCAGATTTAATCTTGACAATTCCTCCTTTAATAAACTGCAATGCCACGCTATGCTGCCTTAATTTTATTACTATGAAGTAATTTTTCAAAATCCCCTATAGTAAATAAAAGTGGTAAACCATATATCAAATGAAGTGGTGATACCACTGGCGCTTCACCACGTTACATTAACGAGAGCTATAATATCAAAAAGAAATAACAATTCCTGTACTTTGTAGAGTATCAGCATTGCCGTGCCTTCTGACACCAGTCAGGCAGATTTACTGTCTTCAAACTTGCTCTGCCCACTTCACCCTTCCAATTCACTTCATTCCTAATTGCTTGCCATCCCATGGCACTGACTCACACGAACTCAATGCCAAATCTTTGCCTTGGGCAGAAGTACAACAAAGGAGCCCATGCATTCTAAAGGGGTGAGTAAAAAGTAAAGTTAATTTATTAGTCACAAGTAAGGCTTACATTAACACTGCAATGAAGTTACTGTGAAATTCCCCTAGTCCGGCGCCTGTTTGGGTCAATGCAACTAACCAGCACGTCTTTCAGAATGTGAGGGGAAGCCGGAGCACCCGGAGGAAACCCACGCAGACACGAGAAGAATGTGCAAACTCCGCACAGACAACGACCCAAGCCGGGAATCGAACCCAGGTCCCTGGTGCTGTAAACTAGCAGTGCTAACCACTTGCCACCATGCTGCCCTTGCCGAGTAAACTACGTCATTGATTTTTGATTTGATTTGATTTATTATTGTCACATGTATTAGTATACAGTGAAAAGTATTGTTTCTTGCGCACTATACAAAGCATACTGTTCATAGAGAAGGAAAGGAGAGGGTGCAGAATGTAGTGTTATAGTCATAGCTAGGGTGTAGAGAAAGATCAACTTTGTGCGAGGTAAGTCCATTCAAAAGTTTGATGGCAACAGGGAAGAAACTGTTCTTGAGTCGGTTGGTACGTGTCCTCAGGCTTTTGTATCTTTTTCCCGACGGAAGAAGGTGGAAGAGAGAATGTCTGGGGTGCGTGGGGTCCTTAATTATGTTGGCTGCTTTGCCGAGGCAATGGGAAGTGTAGACAGTACCAATGGGTGGGAAGCTGGTTTGTGTGATGGATTGGGCTACATTCATGACCTTTTGTAGTTTCTTGTGGTCTTTGGCAGAGCAGGAGCCATACCAAGCTGTGATACATCCAGTAAGGATGCTTTCTATGGTGCATCTGTAAAAGTTGGTGAGAGTCATAGTGGACATGCTGAATTTCCTTTGTCTTCTGAGAAAGTAGAGGCATTGGTGGGCTTTCTTAAGTATTTGGAATTTACTCGTGAGAGAATATCATTTGCAAACCGAAGCAACATTGAACAAGTGACCATCGCAGTCTTCAAACCAAGGCATTATTGAGCAATTGACAATCCAAAGTCAACACGTGTGTTTTGCAAAGATGTTCTCCACTCTGTCCATCACGAGCTTAACATTGCATCAATGGCTGGTCCAAAATTCAGGCCAGAGAAGGGTGACTCCATGGCTGAGGACGTACAAGCGAACCATTGAATTGGTGACACACAACCAGGCTGGCTCCCTTCTGCATGCACAAGTAATCAGAGGGGCGAGCAACAAAAATGCTGTTTATCAGTAAGATTTATATTCCAGTTACAACATAAAACTGCAAGATTGGGCTTTCAACACTTGTGGAGCTGAAAGCAAGGAAGAGGAACTGGCTGAACATGAAGAGATGGAAGCTCTTCAGTTAGAAACCAGTCATCATTTCATGAGTGATCAAAAGCAGAACCATTGACGGTCATGAGTTATATTGTGGTGGCAAGTGAAAGTGGGTGGGTAAAATCACAAGGAGTCCATGGGCCTTATTCCCTCCCCTAACTGGCCCCCGGACAAAAAGGTTTGTGAACAATTGTGCTACAGCAACATGCATTTATATAGCACCTTAACATACAAACATGTCACACGATGCTTCTCAGAAGAGTAATCAGACACAACATGGAAGTCGAGCTGAAACGCGAGACGTTACGAGGGTCAAAGAGGTTGATTTTAAGGATGGTTTTAAAGGAGAATGGAAAGATGGAGAGGCTGAAGGGGACAAGAAGTGAATTCTGAAGTATTGGACCAAGATGGCTGAGGGCATCAAAGGAAGGGCATGGCAAGGCAATGATGTGCAAAAGCTGAGAGTCAGTGTAGCACAGGCACTGGGAGTGTAAATTAAGAGTTGTTTCAGCAGGAGGAAGGAGTGGAACCATTAGGGGCCAGTTTAAGTCAACAAGGGCAGGTGTTATGGATCAGCAGGACTTAGAGTCATAGAATCTGTACATTACAGAAGGAGGCCATTCGGCCCATCAAGCGTGCACTAACAACAATCCCATCCAGGCCCTGTCCCTGTAACCCCATGTATTTATCCTGCTAATTGCCCGACACTAAGGGGCAATTTAGCATGGCCAATCCACCTAACCCGCACCTCTTTGGAGTGTGGGAGGAAACCGGAGCACCCGGAGGAAACCCACGCAGACACGGGAAGAACGTGTAAACTCCACACAGACAGTGACCCGAGGCCGGAATTGAACCTGGGTCCCTGGCGCCGCGAGACAGCAGTGCTAACCACTGTGCCACCGTGCCACCCACGTGAGAAGAATGTGATCGTATTACAATGGTTGAATTTATTCCTGGACCTTCCACCAGGTCTCTAGGATGGTTCAAACTGCAGTGTTCTGCTTTGGAACTCAATGAATTGTCAGCTTCATAAATTCTTAATCAACCTTGCAGTGATCTGTGTGCTGGGCTTGATTTAGATGCAAAGCTGGTGAGGAAGTATCACATAACTCCCCTTTGAAAGTAAGTAACTGTTATGAAATTGATTGGTTTGCAATGACAATTACTACAACTGGAGATGCAATATTAGATCTGATGGGGTTTCTGTAAAGATTAAATGGGTCATACGGTATGTCACCTCATGTTTCACATTTGTGGGGACTGCATGAATAGAAATGAAGGACTTTGAACTAGCATAGGACCTTATCACATCTCCCAGACTGACCCGAAGAGCTTCAAGGCACAATTAATTAGTCTAAAGTGTAGTGACAACTGAAAACCCAGTGGCCACTTTTCACTCAAGCAGCATCTCAATCTGTATTTTTTTGTTGGTTGGTATTGGCTACAAGAGGAATGTTAGCCAAGAGAATCGCGTATATGTCTTCAAACAATGTCATAGAAACATAGAAACTAGGAGGAGGAGGTCATTCGGCCCTTCGAGCCTGTTCTACCATTCATTATGATCACGGCTGACCATCTAACTCAACAGCCTGACCCTGCCTTCCCCCCATATCCTTTGATCCCCTTCACTTCATATATCAATATCTATATCTAACTACTTCTTGAAAACATTCAATGTTTTACTCTCAACTACTTCCTGTGGTAGAAATTATTTTTTTATTCATTTGTGGGGCATGGGCGTCGCTGGCTGGCCAGCATTCATTGCCCATCCCTAGTTGCCTGAGGGCAGTTGAGAGTCAATCTGCTGTGACACTGGAGTCACATGTAGGCCAGACCAGGTAATGACAGCTGTTTTCCTTCCCTAAAGGACATTCGTGAACCAGATGGGTTTTCCGACAATCGGCATTGGTTTCATGGTCATCAGTAGATTCCTAATTCCAGATATTTTTTTATTGAATTCAAATTCCACCATCTGCCGTGGCGGGATTCGAACCCGGGTCCCCAGAACATTAGCTGAGTTTCTGGATTAATAGTCTAGCGATAATACCACTAGGCCATTGCCTCCCCCAAATTCCTGACCACTCTCTGGGTGAAGAAATTTCTCTTCACCTCGGTCCTAAACCATCTACCTTGCATCCTCAGACTGTGACACTGGACATCCCCACCATTGGAAACATCCTCCTTGCATCTACCCTGCCTAGTCCTATTAGAATTTTATAGGTTTCTATGAGATTTCCCCCTCATACTTCTGAACTCCAGTGAAAATTATCTTAACCAACTTAGTCTCTCCTCATAGTCAATCCCGCCATCCCAGAAATCAGCCTAGTAAACCTTCACTGCACAAGGGCAGAAGATACATGGGGATACCACCGCCTGCAAATTCCCCCCAAGCCACTCACCATCCTGACCTGGAAATGTATCGCCGTTCCTTCACAGTCCCTGGGTCAAAATCCTGGAATTCCCTTCCTGATGGCATTGCGGGTCAACCCACAGAACATGGACTGCAGCGGCTCAAGAAGGCGGCTCACCACTACCTTCTCAAGGACAACTAGGGATGGGCAATAAATGCTGGCCAGCCAGCGACGCCCATGTCCCACGAATGAATAAAAAAAAACTCCCTCTGGAGCAGTTGGAGGCAGACAGTCACGTGATGGTACCCCCGGAGTTCACTCAGTCAGAGTTAGAAACTCAGTTAACAATTTTGCTCTTTCATGATGCACATAAAACCACAGCCAGCACGTAGAAGTTTACAAAAACATTGGCCGGAATTTTCCGCCCGTCAGACACGGATTCACAGTGGGCTCAGAAGCAAACAGGAAATGCACTTCCAGGCACACATCGCTTCGGAGCAGGATTTCATGCCAGCTGGCCAATTAGTGAACAGCCAGCATGAACCATGCACTGAGAAAGGTTTGACTCTACTGGGGAAGGTGGGAAGAGGCTGGGCACAGAGAAAAGGGAGGGTGTGGGGCCACATCTAATGCACCCCCTCACAGGGATAGCTTCTTCGGAGCAGGGAGTACAAAATCAATCAGGATTGGGAAAACACTGCAGTGTCCGGACAGAAAATTCAAACACACACCTCAGTCCCCAGACACTTTTTATAAATTAATTTCAGCTCTGACAGTTCATCCCGCCCTAGATCGAGGTTACAGCTAAAATGTAAAGGCCGCTTGGCCAATCAGCCCACCGTCAACCGGGAAAGCAGACAAGCCACGGAAAATTAATCTGAAGTGTACGGTGGCACAGTGGTTAGCACTGCTGCCTCACAGCGCCAGGGACCCGGGTTCAATTCCGGTTTCGGGTCACTGTCTGTGTGGAGTTTGCACGTTCTCCCCGTGTCTGCGTGGGTTTCCTCTGGGTGTTCCGATTTCCTCGCACAGTCCAAAGATGTGTGGGTTAGGTTGATTGGCCATTCTAAGTTGCCCCTTAGTGTCAGGGGAACTAACAGGGTAAATATGCAGGGGAGGCGATGGCCTAGTAGTATTATTAGTCGTATCCAGAAACCTAGTTAATGTTCTGGGGAACCCGGGTTCGAATCCCGCCATGGCAGGTGGTGGAATTTGAATTCAATTTTTAAAAATCTGGAATTAAGAATCTAATGATGACCATGAAATCATTTGTCGATTGTTGGGAAAAAAAACCCCCATCTGGTTCACTGATGCCCTTTAGGGTAGGTAGGGTGTTAGCGTGGATTAGGGATTGGCTATCCGACAGGAAGCAGAGAGTCGGAATAAATGGTTGGCGGATGGTAACTAGTGGTGTGCCGCAGGGATCAGTACTGGGGCCTCAACTATTTACCATTTATATAGACAGTCTGGAGGAGGGGACTGAGTGTAGGGTAACAAAGTTTGCCGACGACACAAAGATAAGTGGAAAAGTGAATCGTGTGGAGGGCATAGAAGGTCTGCAGAGAGATTTGGACAGGCTGAGTGAGTGGGCGAGGATCTGGCAGATGGAGTATAATGTTGACAAATGTGAGGTTATTCACTTTGGAGGAAATAATAGCAAATTGGATTATTATCTAAATTGAAAAAAATTGCAACATGCTACTGTGCAAGGGGACCTGGGGGTCCTTGTGCATGAGACGCAAAAACCCAGTCTGCAGGTGCAACAGGTGATCAAGAAGGCAAATGGGATGTTGGCCTATATCGCAAGGGGGATAGAATATAAAAGCAGAGATGTCTTGCTGCATCTGTACAGGGTATTGGTGAGGCCGCAGCTGGAATACTGTGTGCAGTATTGGTCCCCTTATTTGCGGAAGGATATATTGGCCTTGGAGAGAGTGCAGAGAAGGTTCACCAGGTTGATACCAGAGATGAGGGGTGTTGATTATGAGGAGAGACTGAGCAGATTGGGTTTGTACTCGTTGGAATTTAGAAGGCTGAGGGGGGATCTTATAGAGACCTATAAGATAATGAAGGGGCTGGATAGGGTAGAGGTGGAGAGATTCTTTCCACTTAGAAAGGAAGCTAGAACTAGAGGGCACAGCTTCAAAATAAAGGGGGGTCAGTTTAGGACAGAGTTGAGGAGGAACTTCTTCTCTCAGAGGGTGGTGAATCTCTGGAATTCTCTGCCCACTGAAGTGGTGGAGGCTACCTCGTTGAATATGTTTAAATCACGGATAGATGGATTCCTGATCGGTAAGGGAATTAGGGGTTATAGGGATCAGGCGGGTAAGTGGAACTGATCCACTTCAGATCAGCCATGATCTTATTGAATGGCGGGGCAGGCTCGAGGGGCTAGATGGCCTACTCCTGCTCCTATTTCTTATGTTCTTATGTTTAAGGAAGGAAATCTGCCATCCTTAACTGGTCTGGCCTACATGTACTCCAGAGACACAGCAATGTGGTTGACTCTCAATTGCCCTCCAAGGGCAACTAGGGATGGGCAATAAATGATGGCTATCCAGTGAGGCCCATTTCCCACGAATGAATATATTAAAAAATGAATATCTGGGGTTGTGGGAATAGGGCCTGGGTGAGATTGTGGTCGGTGCAGACTCGATGGGACGAATGGCCTCCTTCTGCACTGTAGGGATTCTATGGATTCTATGAAAATTGTATTCAGTTGATACCTTAATGGGCAAATTGCCTGCTTGATTGCTGGTGAGTGCGTTTCTGACTCTTGCATCTGCCCAACTCCACCCACCCAAAATCTTTTTTGTGCAATATCACACGTTTCTGGGTCTGGCGTGTCCCACCCAAGCAACATAAAATTCTAGCCCATGCTCCGGGAACCGGCTTCCTCCAGTTGACAGGGTACATAGAGTAGGAGGATGTGGGCAGAGGCCGCTTGGTCTGTCGGGATGTACTGTCCATTTTGATGGAAGATGCTGTGTAGTCCTGGTGACCTTGTGGTAAATGCTTCCAACACGGCTTCAGATATCTGACGCTGCTGCAATTTCTCAGCAGTCACGGATAGGGTAGCATCTCTTTGTAAGCAGTTTGACGTTGACTAATGCATATGCAGTCAACCATTAGCCTCCACTGCTGTGGCGAATCCTAGCTAATGGTGAGTGCAGGGCGGAGGAGATTCATAGCTATCGAGTTACAGCCCCGTCTCGAACCTGCGTCGGTTAAACTAGCTTTGCAAAATGATTCCTTCTAAAAACACACACTGTAGAACATGTCATTGCAGTGTCATTGAAGAGATCTTCTGCCCAAGGAAAATCTCAAAACAGCTCCCTCTCACTTCTAACCTGAGATCCAACCGTTAACTGCTCCTTCATCCGGTTGCTGCTTCAGTGGGATCTTGCTGTGCACAAATGAGCTATCTTGTGCTTGCCTGCGTAACCTTCGATGCATTCCGGAGTGATTAATTGCACGTGAAGTCCTTGGGGGTGTTTGAGAGAGGCATGATGATGGTTATATCAATACAAACCTGTCCCTTGGTTTAAGTAACATGTTGTTTTGTAGACAGTTACCTTTAAAAGAAATTATCTTGACAAAATGAAGGCCTGAGATAATTTCAATAGTTGTAGAAATGCCGATCATTCACCTCGCTCCTTATTTCACCTCAAAGCACTTGCCTTCTAATTTTGTATATTGCGAAGGTTTATCTTTTCACAAGCGGATTTCCATGATGTGTCAAAATGTGTACTCGGAAAGTATTTTCCTCTGGAAGTTAAGCATCCTACAAACAAGCATCAGAAAAATGCTGGAAAATCTCAGCAGGTCTGACAGCATCTACGGAGAGAGAACAGAGCCAACGTTTCGAGTCCAGATGACTCTTTGTCAGAGCTGACTCAGAGCTGACAAAGGCTCATCTAGACTCAAAACATTGACTCTATTCTCTCTCCACAGACGCTGTCAGACCTGCTGAGATTTTCCAGCATTTTCCTGTTTTTGTTTCAGATTCCAGCATCCGCAGTATTTTGCATTTATCTACAAACTAGCATCCTGGCCATTGACATTTTTCCCAGATTTCTGCGTCGAATAGTCAGACTTTTGATTTGATTTGATTTATTATTGTCACATTGTCAATATCTTTTCCCAAAGGTAGGAGAGTCTAAAACTAGAGGGCACAGGGTTTAAGGTGAGAGGGGAGAGATACAAAAGGGTCCAGAGGGGCAATTTTTTCACACAGAGGATGGTCAGTATCTGGAACAAGCTGCCAGATGTAGAAGTAGAGGCGGGTACAATTTTGTCTTTTAAAAAGCATCTAGATAGTTACACAGGTAAGATGGGTATAGAGGGATATGGGCCAAACCGGGCAATTGGGACTAGCTTAGGGGTTAAAAAAAGGGGCGGCGTGGACAAGTTAGGCGAAAGGGCCTGTTTCCATGCTGTAAACCTCTATGACTCTATGTATTGGGATACAGTGAACAGTATTGTTTCTTGCACTATACAGACAAAGCATACCGTTCACAGAGTACATAAGGAGGAGGAAAAAGAGAGCGTGCAGGATATAGAGTTGCAGTTACAGGTAGGGTGTAGAAAAAGACACACGTAAGATGCTCGGGGCTCCTTAGCAAGTTCTATTTTAGTTAACTTAATAGATAAAGCAGTCACGTCAACCTCAAAGCTCTGTTGTCTGTACTGGACTTGAAAATCAGCGTTAGTTCTTGGGATGGAGGTTGCTTTAGATACAAGTGATCGTCTCACAGCAGTTGAAGAAGATTTAATTTTAATGTGTCTAAATGTCTGGAGAAGAACTCTTCATTTTAATTACAGTAAACAAGATTTTTAATTGGGAAGTAGTTCACTGATGAAAGGACACGGCATTGGTGAATTTTGACCCATTTTATCACAGTGATGTGTCGGATTACAATTTGGAAGATTGAGAAAATTAATCCAGGTCAAGTTCCTAAATTCGATGCATGTTTCCCACATAAAAGTTAATGACTGAGGAAATATATCAGTTCAGGACCTAGTTTATATAAGTCGTTTGGGCTTGTTACAAGCAAGCACTAATCTGAGCACATCTCGTTAAGATGGCCAGGCATGAAATATTAATCAATGTTCTGATCCTGCAAATTTGCATAGTAATGAAAGTGCCGTCATTCAGCCTATTCCTAACTAATGAGCTATTCTCCAGTCATGACTGGGATCAAGAGTCCAGCAAATTCCCCTCTGGAAACAGCACCACTAATGAATCTTCTCTCTACCCCATTAATTTAAACCAGAGAGAAAAAAAAAATCTCTAAGTGCGGACCCATGGCAATCTGTTAAGAAAATATTTTCCTAGTTGAGAACACTTGTATTATCAATTAGTATCACACTTTCCCATCAATCAAATGTTCAGGAGTTGGGTGACCAAATCTTCATCTCAGAACGTAACGAGGGTCCTCGAATGTCATGTCACACTGCTGGTAACAAATAAAGATATTACTGTCAGATTTTGCCTCATGTTCTGGCAGCATATTCCCTCTCTCACTTCACAGTGCTGTTTTTACAGTGTGGCCACACAATGTGGTTTGGTGTCTTCAACTCAGGTTCACGTCTTATAGTCTCATGTTGAGACACTACTCGAGAATGGCACTAAGTATCTCTTTGAAAGTCATTCCTTTCCCAGTGTACGTAATCTAAAGCCCATCCGATGAAAGTATCGGAACAGTGTGTAAAGATCTGCTTCTTGTCTTACATTGCCACAGTGACTGAACATCAAAAGTCTTTCATTGTCTGTAAAGCGCTTTGAGATGTCCTGAGGTCGCGGAAGGTGCCGCATAAAATGCAAGTCTTTCTTTAAACTGTAGGGTTAAATAGACTGACTGGCTGACTACCCTTAATCCTCGCCAATTCAGCCAGCACAGAAAACATACATTACAGGGTGAATCCCTGCTGTTAAATAACGCTCTGATACTGAAGCTGTCGTTTTTATTCTCTCTCCCCTGTCCTTCTATGGGAGGTCACGGTGCCTCTGCGCTTTATCTTGCTTGCAATGTTCCTCTCCTGCTATACTTGGGTTTTTTATAGACGTATACACCTTGAAATGTAGAGCAAAATGCTACAAGTCAGTTCTCGTGGGAGTCACTTAGCTGAATCTAGTTCATGATTCACATCTAGAGAACGAAGCTGAGAGGCTCAACTGTGCTCTGGTGAATATTCCATATTGCAAGCAGCTAACTAGCCCGTAAGGAGAAACAAGCTCTCAGCTTTTCACAAACAAGTCAGGACGAAAGTTCCAACTAAGAACTGCAATGGGTCTCATGGAAAGGGAAGCCTACTTACACTTATGGTGATTAAAAGGCCAAAACGCAAATGGAACTCATTCATTATAGATATTAACTTAATTAATTAGAACTCTGTACTGTTAACACTGACCCAGGGCCACTGTGGGTAGTGACCCTGCCTCTGACCCATGAGGTCTGGGTTCCAGTTCCACCCCAAGACTTGATGGCCAAGAAAGATGCCTGATAATGTGGCCAAACAGATTGATTGTCAACTTGTGAACCCTTCCAGCACATGCCAGTGGCAGGTGGTAAGAGCAGGAGAGGTTTCCGGTTAGCTATATGATAGAATGAAAGTTGGAGTCTCTACCATCACCATCCATAGCTCCAGATTACAAGATGCTTGTCAAAGTATCGGTCGCCACAGCAACTTGGGCTGACTGAGTGAACTGTGATTCCAAGAACTTTTTACAACAGGTGGAGCCCATTCAGCCTCCTGTGTCTGTTCTGTCATCCAATTAGATTATGATTGGTCTTAATCTACCCACCTTGGTTCTGCAACCCTTAACACCCCAACCTAATGCCAAATCAACTGGTGGGAATCGGAAAACAGATAGTTTGAAACATCGATCCACCTTGGAAGAACAAAATTAATAAAATAATGGAAATGATTTAGAATCATAGAATCCTACAGTGCAGAAGGAGGCCATTCGGCCCATCGAGTCTGCAGCGACCACAATCCCACCTAGGCCCTTTCCCCATAACCCCATGCATTTACCCTGGCTAATCCCCCTGACACTAAGGGGCAATTTAGGATGGCCAATCCACCTAATCCGCACATCTTTGGACTCTATTGTTATTTGGTGGCCCCAGCGAAAGGTGAACACCAAAGAATTATAAATCATTACAAAGTATTTAATAGAATCATAGAGTCATAGAATCCCTACAGTGCAGACTGAGGCCATCAGGCCCATTGAGTCTGCACCGACTCTCCGAGAGAGCATCCCACAGGCCCTCCCCTCCTTTCTATCACTATAACCTTGTGCATTTACCACGGCTAATCCACCTAAGATACAGATGGTGGGACACTAAAGGGCAATTTAGAATCATAGAATCTCTACAGTGCAGGAGGAGGCCATTTGATCCATCGAGTCTGCACCGACCACAATCCCCTATTCCCGTAACCCCAAATATTTACCCTGCTAATCCCCTGACACTAGGGTCAATTTAGCATGGCCAATCAACGCAATCCACACATCTTTGGAGTGTGGGAGGACACAGTAAGAAGTTTAACAACACCAGGTTAAAGTCCAACAGGTTTATTTGGTAGCAAAAGCCACACAAGCTTTCGAGGCTCTGAGCCCCTTCTTCAGGTGAGTGGGAATTCTGTTCACAAACAGAACTTATAAGACACAGACTCAATTTACATGAATAATGGTTGGAATGCGAATACTTACAACTAATCCAGTCTTTAAGAAACAAAACAATGGGAGTGGAGAGAGCATCAAGACAGGCTAAAAAGATGTGTATTGTCTCCAGACAAGACAGCCAGTGAAACTCTGCAGGTCCACGCAACTGTGGGAGTTACAAATAGTGTGACATAAATTCTGATTCTAGGATCGCATGATAAAGACTCAGGAGGAAAAAAGCAGAAATATTTATGTGAAATAGTGTGACATAAACCCAATATCCCGGTTGAGGCCGTCCTTGTGTGTGCGGAACCTGGCTATCAGTTTCTGCTCCGCGACTCTGCGCTGTCGTGTGTCGCGAAGGCCGCCTTGGAGAACGCTTACCCGAATATCAGAGGCCGAATGCCCGTGACCGCTGAAGTGCTCCCCAACAGGAAGAGAACAGTCTTGCCTGGTGATTGTCGAGCGGTGTTCATTCATCCGTTGTCGCAGCGTCTGCATAGTTTCCCCAATGTACCATGCCATGGTACATTGGGGAAACTATGCAGACGCTGCGACAACGGATGAATGAACACCGCTCGACAATCACCAGGCAAGACTGTTCTCTTCCTGTTGGGGAGCACTTCAGCGGTCACGGGCATTCGGCCTCTGATATTCGGGTAAGCGTTCTCCAAGGCGGCCTTCGCGACACACGACAGCGCAGAGTCGCGGAGCAGAAACTGATAGCCAGGTTCCGCACACACAAGGACGGCCTCAACCGGGATATTGGGTTTATGTCACACTATTTCACATAAATATTTCTGCTTTTTTCCTCCTGAGTCTTTATCATGCGATCCTAGAATCAGAATTTATGTCACACTATTTGTAACTCCCACAGTTGCGTGGACCTGCAGAGTTTCACTGGCTGTCTTGTCTGGAGACAATACACATCTTTTTAGCCTGTCTTGATGCTCTCTCCACTCCCATTGTTTTGTTTCTTAAAGACTGGATTAGTTGTAAGTATTCGCATTCCAACCATTATTCATGTAAATTGAGTCTGTGTCTTATAAGTTCTGTTTGTGAACAGAATTCCCACTCACCTGAAGAAGGGGCTCAGAGCCTCGAAAGCTTGTGTGGCTTTTGCTACCAAATAAACCTGTTGGACTTTAACCTGGTGTTGTTAAACTTCTTACTGTGTTTACCCCAGTCCAACGCCGGCATCTCCACATCATGACGTGTGGGAGGAAACCAGAGCACCCGGAGGAAACCCATGCAGACACGGGGAGAGAGTGCAAACTTCACACAGACAGTGACCCGAGGCTGGAATTGAACCCGGGTCCCTGGCGCTGTGAGGCAGCAGTGCTAACCACTGTGCCACTGTGCCGCCCATGGACTGAAGTGGTTCAAGGTCGACTAATGTTGGGCAACTAACGATGGGCAATTTAAATATCAGCCTTGCCATCAATCTTCATATCCCCAGAATTTGTCACTCATAATTTTGGGGATCCTTCTTAATGTTGTTCGTCCACTGTGTTGTCAGGGAACCCGCCATGGTGGGGGGTGGGGGGGATGGTTGGCAGGTTGGCATTGGCAGGAGGGACTTGAATATTCCTCCGGCGGGAAAGGTAGCCCTTTCTCTTTTAACTTCAAAATGTCTGATAACATTTTTAGAAAAAGCATTTATTAATTCCACCAGCTGCTGTTACGGGATTTGAACCTGCGCCCCCAGGGGATTAGTTTGTGCCTCTGGATTTCTAGTCCAGCAATGTAGAAATGCCAAAATTTCATTTAGTTTCACCAAAGAGAGAGAAAAAATTCTAAATTCCAACTTAGTGGCCCAATTAAATGCGAACCTTCACTTGAGGACTAACACAAGGTGGAAACCCTCTCTCAGAAGGCAGCAAGATATTGGATTATGTCCTGTGTCCCAAACTGTGCAGAATCCCGTGCTTTTATGTTACAGCAGAAGACAGCGTCGAGACTGGAGATTGTGTTTTACAGGTTTGCCCACTGGCTCAATCAATAATGTCTGAAGTTAGTCTTCGGTCCAGTAATGTCAATGGGCGACCTGCCTCTAACCCAGCTGTGACCTCTTCAACATCAAATTCAGCACCACGGCTAACTGCCAATGGCTAATATTGACCGTGGAAAGGCTCTGACCATTATAAGTTCACTCAGTGTGTTTCTGTTCTTCTCATTGTTTTCACACAAGTGATACTGTACACCATTCAGAGTGCAATCTAAGTGAAATTATCTTTGCCTTTTCGAAGCGTGCGTATTTTTCTTTTGAAATACTAAGCAATAGACATAAATTCTTCCGAGCACCATTCAGTGTTGGGTTCAGTAAATAAGGAAAGTGTGCGTAACGATGTACTTGTAACCGGTTAAAGGGACAGTGTTGCCATGGCAAATCCATTTAAAGGACATTTTTAACGGAGGAGCTTGTCTTGATGCGATTGGTAATGTGATGTTATAAATCGCATCAAGCGTTACAATTTTTTCATTTTAGTAATAAATTGAAATTAGAACTCATTTTGTAAATTAGCCTGCTGCAGTAAGCTAATCAGGACCATGAAAATAAAAGAACTTGGAATCACAGACTTTTACAACGCTGTTTTAGCCAACTCTGCCCTATCATGTTGTGCTGGCTCTTTGAAAAAGCTGTCAAAATTTATTACCACACTCTCCCCCATAACCCTGCAAACCAGTCCTCGTCAAATACCTGAGCACTTACCTTTTGAAAGTTCTTACAGCATCCAACAGCCTTTCAGTTAAGATCATTTCAGATCTTAACAGCCCCTTTTGTGAAATCCAACTCATTTCCCCTTTTTTATCAATTATTTTAACTCATTGATCTCTGCTTGCCAGAGAAAACAGCTTCACTCCACTTGTTCTGTCAAAACCACTCATCATTTTGAATACTTCTCTTCGGTCTCCTGTGAGGTGAGCAATTCTAGCTTTTCCAATCTCTCCGTGCAACTGAAGTCACGTATCGCTGAATTCAATTCCGATAAACCTCCCGTCTTCAAAAGCTTTAATGCCCTTCCTAAGTATGGTGGCATCCAACATTGGAACTCATTGGAACAACATTGGGTGGTGCCATAGCACATTGGGGCGGCACGGTAGCACAGTGATTAGCACTGCTGCTTCACAGCGCCAGGGACCCGGGTTCGATTCCCGGCTTGGGTCACTGTCTGTGTGGAGTTTGCAGGTTCTCCCCGTGTCTGCGTGGGTTTCCTCCGGGTGCTCCGGTTTCCTCCCACATTCTGAAAGACGTGCTGGTTAGGGTGCATTGACCCGAACAGGCGCCGGAGTGTGGCGACTAGGGGAATTTCACAGTAACTTCATTGCAATGTAAGCCTTACTTGTGATGAATAAATAAATTTTACTTTCTGCTTTGAGAAGAGATTCTTCCCTGAACAGGTTCAGCCAGGTAACAGCTAATAGACACACCATAGGATCTGTCACAATTCCCAACATGTTACATTGAGAGAGACACATATGCCGGAATTCTACCGCCCCGATCACCACGGGAGTCAGACCAGGCGAGGGGCGGACAATGGGAAGCTCCATTGACCTCAGGTGGGACTTTACAGTTTCAGGACGAGCAAGGCCATGAATCCTTCCGCATGGGGAACTACACCGAGAGTGCCATCATCAATTTAGACTTTATTAGTCAGCTGCAATGACCTCTAAGAGGTGTCCAATTGGCTGACACTTTACAGGGCGGGCGGCAATCCAACACCAGGGCGGAAAGTGGGAGGGAAAGGTGGGGGTGAATATTCCCAGCACTGTCCAATTAAGTGGCTGCTATTGGGATCACCATTTTTACTACAGATGGCAACCCCTCACTGCCCAAAGAACTGCCAACCAAAACGAAGATTCGACAGCTCAGCAGCGCCACCATGAGTGGTGGCCATGGCTGGGGCTGCAGCTGCAGGGAGAGGGCACCTCGAGTGCCCGCGAGGAGAAGCAATTGTGGCCGGGAGAAGCTGGGGTCTATGAGGCTCCCCCCCACCTCCCCTTTTCAGGTGGGAGGGTGTAAACGCATATCTCAGTGAATAGACGATATTATGGTCATGGAGGCTGCCATTACCTCCGGGGCCTCTTTTGTGGGGCCATGTAGTGTGCATAAAGGAGGGCACTGCCACCCCAGAACCAGCTGGGAGACTGTCAGGTTTTACTGGACAGTGTCCCCATGTGACAGCTCGCTCTGCTGGCATGGGCAAAGTGCCAGCGAAGGCGAGCAGTGGCCTTCCATCGCCCACTTAAGGGACTCAATTGAACTTTGGCTGAGTGGTCAATCGCCCACCTTGCCAGCTGCTAGAAAAAAATGGCATGGTTATGGGGAGATGTTGGGCATGTCCTCCTGATGCCAGCCCTTTCCATTTTACCAGCTTCTCGCCTCTCAGCCTGTTGTCAATGGTCTGGTAAAATACTGGCCATTGGCTTGGCATTGTATCACTTGATGGAATCCTTCACATTTTTCACATCGTTTCTGTATACAGGCCCTGTCCAGGTAGGAGGGGTGGGTGTTTGAGTAAGCGGAAGGGGTGCTGATCAAGCTGACTGCTTTGTCCTGGCTACTGTTGAGCTTAATGCATGGTGCTATATTTGCATCCGCCCAGGGAAATGGGCAGCATTCCATCACACTTCCAAATTTATTGAAAGGAAGAGTGCCTTTTGACAATGTTGGCACATGGTACAATCCAAAGGAGAATAATGTTTGGCATTGTATAGAATTCCTACAGTGCAGAAGGAGACCAATAGGCCTATCGAGCCTGCACTGACAACAATCCCACCCAGCCCCATCCCCGTAACCTCTGCTAATCCCCCTGACTCTAAGGGGCAATTTGGCATGTTTGGACTGTGGGAGGAAACCAGGGCATCCAGAGGAAACCCATGCGGACACAGGGAGAATGTGCAAACTCCACACAGACAGTGACCCGAGGCTGGAATTGATTTGATTTGATTTGATTTGATTTATTATTGTCGCATGTATCAACACACAGTGAAAAGTATTGTTTCTTGCGCGCTATACAGACAAAGCATACTGTTTATAGAGAAGGAAACGAGAGAGTGCAGACAGTAGCGTTACAGTCAATTGAACCTTAGTCCCTGGCATTGTGAGGCAGCAGTGCTAATCACTATGCCACCATGCTGCCCAAAAGACAAGAATGGCAATGATTAATCAGAGAAGACGGTAGCAAGAATCCTGCAGATAACCTGATGGATTTTGCTAGTTTAGTTCTGCAACGGCTTGTTTGTATATAAGGCCAAGGACTATATACCGTATCAATGTAAACTGCAAAGCTTTTGTTTAAGCAGATGGCATTGTCTTTAAATCCGAATATCTTGAAATAACTGAGGCAGTATGTGTGCGGCTGTGTGCAAGGTGGGATTTTGAGTAGACGTTACTTGACTGGGGAAATGCAATCCATGTGCAGTAAGGGGACAGATAGACCGCAGGGGAGTTGTGACTGGAGAGATTTGCAGACAGAGCGGTGTAAAGTGTGGTTTCTAAGCAGAATGTCTGCACCAAGATGGAGAACTGTGGTGAACATTCAGAGTTTGGCTGGCTGTGCACCCAGCATAGGTTTAGTAGTTTTTTAAATGTTTAATTTATTAGTGTCACAAGTGGGCTTACATTAACACTGCAATGAAGTTAGTGAAAATCCCCTCGTCGCCACACTCCAGCGCCTGTTCGGGTACACTGAGGGAGAATTTAGCACGGCCAATGCACCCTAACCAGCACGTCTTTCTGACTGTGGGAGGGAACCGGATCACCCGGAGGAAACCCACGCAGACACGGGGAGAATGTGCAAACTCCACACAGACAGTGACCCAAGCCGGGAATCGAACCCAGGTCCATGGCGCTGTGAGGCAACAGTGCTAACCACTGTGCCACCGTGCCACCCCAGGAACCTATCTTGGAAGTAAGTTGACTTTCAGTAATCCCTACAATTATTTTCAGTGGTGCTATACTGTCAGACTTGGAACTTCTTTCTTTGAATAAAGATTAATGTATAATTATATTAATATGTATATGATTATATCTATACATATGCGCTAATTTACAAACAAATGTATTTTTCCACATTTAATTTAAACCAGAACCTGAAACCTGTGAGAAGAAAGAGAAAGGATTTGCATTCATATAGCACCTTTCTGAAAGACGTGCTGGTTAGGGTGCATTGACCCAAACAGGTGCTGGACTGTGGCGACCAGAGGAATTTCACAGTAACTTCATTGCAGTGTTAATGTAAGCCTTACTTGTGACTAATAAATAGACTTTTCATCATTCAGATTGTGTCAAAGCTGTTCCAGTCATTGTGCAGTTGTTTGAAGTGTAGTCTGTTGTAATGTAGGAAGAGAAGAATGCTACAATATAGAGACACAGCTAAACTCTTCAGCCCTGCGTGCAGGAGACACGAGGAAGGTTCACTGAGGTTGTCTGGGTGCCCCGTGCATTGGTTAATATGTCAAGCAGTTCAAATCAGCGTGTTTTCTCAATAGCTCCTCCTGCCATGCGCCATCTCGACCTCCATCAATAACTCAATCCCTTCCTTGAGGGCTGCACTTTCATCTCTTCCTGATCATTCCTGAGAAGGTGCCAGAATGGCTTTTCACTGGTGCTGTTTATACAAGTGAGTCAATTAGTGTTAACAGTATATTCAGTGAACAATTGCCGCCAGCAATAAAACTGTAATAAAAACAAAGAAAACAAATTATGAGTTGCTTTTTAGTTATTAGAAATGAGAAGTGAACTCGATTATGGCAGTGAAGCTTTCACTCTTGCTTGTCTAAATGTTGTTATATTTTTCATTGTAAAACGCTGTGTAAAAACTTCCCTCAAGTCTCTTGCACAGGGACTGAAGAATTTAGTCATGTCTCCACATTGTAGCATTGTTTCCTTCCCACATTACGACAGTGACTACACTTCAAACAAGTACAGATTGGACAGTGCATAACACGTTCTGCGTTATGCAAGATGCTATATAAATAAGATGAGGTAACGATGGCTGTCAGGAGGCTTATGTGGAACATAAACACCAGCACAGGCCAGTTGTTGTGAATGGTCTGAGTCTGTGCTGCAAGTTCCACACAAGAGAAAAATATTCTTCTCAATTTGTATATCTGTCCATTTATCGATCTGTCCATCTTATACTAACATTGCTGGAATTTCCCTGAATACGTTCTCTGGCTGTTTATTTATTAATGTCAAAAGTAGGCTTACATTAACACCGCAATGAAGTTACTGTGAAAATCCCCTAGTCGCCACACTCCGACGCCTGTTCGGGTACACTGAGGGAGAGTTCACCATGACCAATGCACCTAACCAGCGCGTCTTTCGGACTGTGGGAGGAAACCGGAGCAGCCGGAGGAAACGCACGCAGACACGGGGAGAACATGAAGATTCCACAGAGACAGTGACCCAAGCCCGGAATCAAACCCGGGTCCCTGGTGCTGTGAGGCAGCTGTGCTAACCACTGTGCCACCGTGCCGCCCACATTATATTTATATGTTATTAAGGTATATTCAGGTATTAGATATATTTATATGTTATTGGGTCAATTGCTAACAAACTAGCAAAGACTGTAGGGTTCTCAGAAAATCATCAGTCATCTTAGAATACTACCAATCACGTAAACATTTCAAAGGAAACATTTAGGGAACTTCCTCCACTTAACTGCACATACAAAGTTACAGCAATATGGTGTGACTTCCTCTGACCGAGAGGCTTGTTTGATTGACAGTTATATGTCATTGTGATATGTTGTCCAGTTGAAATGAACAGCTTGGGGATCTAAGGTCCTTTTACCTTTTGACAGTCTCACCACAGTCTGTTAGAGGGTCGGATATTGTGCTAAGGTTTGGATCCTGGCCCTGCTTTAATTACCAGGCCAGAGGTGCATGAAAAGACAAGTACTCCCCATAACTGGTCAGTCATCAGCGGTGGCAAAGCCCACCCAGTAAGTGAGGTAATTGTGGGACTAATCAAGGCACCTTGGCCTGGATCATAGACTTGGGCACTCGCAGAGAAAGCAAGTAATCTTTCATGGTGTTATGGTCCCTTGACAAGGAGGACACCTTTCACTCTTTCCAGCAGGGACCTGGTATCCCCTTGGAACCCAGGTGTAACTTCTAGATCACACAGGGTGCCACGATTGGCATGTACCCTCCCTCCGTAGTCGTAGAGGCGGGTACAATTTTGTCTTTTGAAAAGCATTTAGACAGTTACATGGGTAAGATGGGTAAGAGGGATATGGGACAAATGGGGGCAATTGGGACTAGCATGGACAAATTGGGCTGAAGGGCCTGTTTCCATGCTGTAAACCTCTATGACTTTATGACTCTATGACTCTATGACCCCCAGGAACTCTGGTGGGGGAAGTGGAGAACACAGAGATTTGTGCCGCACACATTGAGATTCAGGATTGTGGATTGTTCTGCTTCAGAAGTGTTTTGAGACCCTAATGATGATCAAGTAAACTTAATGACAAATGTGTTTTTCCTCAAAAAATTGGCCTGATCTTACTGCCCGTTCATGCCACGCTCCCGCTGCAGTGAAGAAAGAGAACTTGGCAGCCAGCCAAACTTCCGTCCGCTTCAGTGGGATGGGAAATTCCCACTGGCGTTAACGGTCAGAAAATTCCAGCTAATGTGTTTCCCAAAATGAAAAAGCCACCTAAATGATTCCTATTTTGTTTTTCTGTTCATAGAAACATAGAAGCTAGAAGCAGGAGGAGGCCATTCAGCCCTTCGAGCCTGCTCCGCCATTCATTTTGATAATGGCTGATCATCATATTCAATATCCTGATTCCCCCCCTTCCTCCCCCCATATCCCTTGATCCCTTTAGCCCCAAGAGCGAAATCTAATTTCTTCTTGAAATCAGACAACATTTTGGCCTCAACTACTTCTGTGGCAGTGAATTCCACACATTCACCACCCTCTGGGTGAAGAAATTTCTCCTCACCTCAGTTCTAAAAGGTTTACCCCCTTATCCTCAAATTATGACCTCTAGTACTGGACTCCCCCACCATTGGGAACATTCTTTCTGAATCTCCAATGTCTTTTATTCTTTAATCTTTTATTTCATCCCAGGAGGAGAACATGAGGAAAGCTGGATCACTGTAGGGATTTGCATTATCTCTGGCTACCACAGTGACATTTTCATTGTAACTTATTTCAATGTCTGGTGTATTTATAAAGGCCTTTGTTCTAAGGCCCAGTGTACCTGGAAACATTTCACCTGCCCTCTGTGTAGACACTATTTACTGCTTTGGAGATCAGTCTTCCATAGAGAATTCCACATCTTACCCAAGGCAGGTTTGCTGTCACTTTTCCATTACACTTTGAACGATACTGGATATATAAAAAACATCATCACACACGTACATGTGGAATTTTTCAGTCTTTAGAAAGATTACTATCATTACAAATTCATCTGAGGGAGATTGATTCTGTGCACACTCTCAGAGCCAATCAGAACATCTGTTCCCCATTAAATGCCTATTCATTTATTAAAATGGATAGACATTAGGTCACAACTCATTGGTACAGAATGTTCCAAGTTGGAGAAATCTCCCCTAACATCTATAACATTTGTGAAATTCACTGCCACAGAAAGTAGTTGAGGCCAAAACATTGTATATGCTTTCAAGAAGCAGTTAGATATAATGCTTGGAGCAAAGGGGATCAAAGGATATGGTGGGAAGGAGGGGATCAGGATATTGAGTTGGATGGTTAGCCATGACCATAATGTGTGATTTGAACCTGTGTTCCCAGGGACATTAACCTGGGCCAGAGAATCCCTACAATGCAGAAAGAGGCATTCGACTCATCGAATCTGCACCCACTCTCTGAATGAGCATCTTACCCAGTCTCCCCCTCCCTTATCCTATCCCTATAATCCTGTGCATTTACCATGGCCAATCCACCTACCAATACATCTTTGGACGCTAAGTGGCAATGTACATGACCAAGCCACTTAATCCATCCCATAGTCCAATGCTGTGCAGGTTAGGGGGATTGGCTATGTTAGATTGCCCCTTAGTGTCCCAAGATGTGTAAGTTAGAGGGATCAGGAGGGTAAATGCTTGGGTTATGGGTTTAGAGTGGGAGATAGCCCTAGGTAAGATACTGTGTCAGAGAGTTGATGCAGACTTGATGGACCAAATGGCCTCCTTCTGCACTGTAGGGATTCAAAGATTCAATGATTCTATGAATTAATCTTTGGAGTGTGGGAGGAAACCAGAGCACCCAGAGGAAACCCACGTAGACACGGGGGAGAACGTGCAAACTCCACACAGACAGTGACCCGAAGTCAGAATTGAACCCAGGGGATGGAACAAGTGAAGAAACAAAAGATCAGTCTCAAGGAGGTGCAAATAGTTATAACAGAATCATTAGCGCCAGTGGGAGCCATCCTCAGCTCATTGACTTGATGTTATATATTTGAAAGGGTTGCAGGTTACTCTAAGAACTGATCACATGATTTTATGGTGATGTCATCAGGGTGTTTGCAGAGGCCGCTGTTTTACTTTCAATTGTCCTCTATGCAATGCAGGGAACCAAAACCACAAGAAGCTACAAAGGGTCGTGAACGAAGCCCAGTCCATCATGCAAACCAGCCTCCCATCCATTGACTCCGTCTACACTTTCCACTGCCTCAGAAAGGCAGCCAACATAATCTAGGGCCCCATGCACTCAGGACATACCCTCTTCCACCTTCTTCTGTCTGGAAAAAAATACAAAAGTCTGAGAACATATACCACCCGACTCAAGAATGGCTTTTTCCCTGCTGCCATCAGACTTTTGAATGGACTTACCATTTATAAAATTGATCTTTCTCTGCAGATGCTATGACTGCAACATTACATTCTGCACCCTCGCCTTTCAAGTATATACTTTTCACTGTATCCAAATATACGTGACAATAATAATAAATCAAATCAAATCTTTCAATAAACCTGTTGTGTGCAACTTTGAAACCATGTGTGCAAAACCACATATTTTCTTTTTGTTAAAACCTGCAACCTCCAACAGTTAGGACATTACACCTGAAGCATTGTTATTCTCTCCACAGATGCTGCCTGAGAATATTTCCAGCATTTTCTGTTTTTATCTGAAATATTTTGCTTTGTCGTGAAAGCTTTTGCATTAACTTTTGTATCAGAAAGGGTTCTAATCTGGTTACATCCAGAGGTATCACAGATATCAGTTTAGACCCTACAAACCACAGCATCTGACACGTCCCACTCTCTCGAGCGCAATGATCTCACTTGATTAATATGCTACAATATGGGTCATTGATTGGAGAATAATCGATAACTGGATGTGATTACAAAAGAGAAATCTAGTCGGGTGATATCACAAACCAGGAAAGCAAGATTTGAATGGTTTCTAACTGACATTTATGGCTTGAGATTAGATTACAGTTTTCAAACTACTCCAGACTACATTTTAAATATATTCTGTAAACTTCATTTAACCAACTGTCAGCAACAACACTCATGACCTCTGCACGGGCCTGTTAACCTGAGGTGTTATACATCATTATTTTAGGTTTACCGAAATATATCTGGTAATTGCTAACTGGAAAATATTACAGCACTGAAGAATCACAGGGTGCATGTTAAAACTAGTTGAGATGAGGTTATTCTGGCCTGGATTTCTTTTTACCGATTTGGACTTCTGTGACATTCTAGGAAGGCCAAGGAAATGACTAAAACACTCCTCTTCTGCGTAATTAACTAACTGAGACACTTGCACGATTTCTAAGCTTTTCTTCTGTGGGGAAATAGGTAGGGTGGATTGAGGTAACCTGTTTCCCCTGGGTGGGGTGTCAAGGGTTATCGAGCGCAGCCCAAAAAATAGAACCAGCCTTTTCCGCAAAGAGTTTATAGAGTCATAGAATCATACAGTGCAGAAGGAGGCCATTCAGCCCATCGAGTCTGCACCGACCTCAATCTCACACGGCCCTATCCCCATAACCCCATGCATTTACCCTAGCTGGTCCCCCTGACACTAAGGGGCAATTTAGCATGGCCAATCCACCTAACCAGCACGGCTTTCGGACTGTGGGAGGAAACCGGAACACCTGCAGGAAACCCACGCAGACACGGGGAGAACGTGTAGACGCCACATAGATAGTGACCCAAGCTGGGAATCAAATTCCTGGCACTGTGAAGCAGCAGTGCTAACTATTGTGCCACCGTGCTGCCCCGTACGTGACGTGTTTGCGTGTCCACACAGGATGGGAGGATGGACGGCACGGGGTGGGTGACGGGTGCAAGGGGAGGGGATGGGAGAGTGGTGTGATGTACAGAAAGAAAAGGGCAGGGGTGACACACGCAAGGGTGGGAGATGGTGAGGGTGGCCTGTATGAGTGGCTGAGGGCGGGGGAGTGGTATAAGCAGGGAGGGGGCAACATGCAGCGTGGGACGGGGTCAGTCTGCCACGTGATGGAGAAACTGGGGTGTAGGGGTGGAGAGATAGTGGATTCACTTACTCATAGCTTGAACCAAAATGTTTTCATTCCACAGTTTGACATTCATTGCAACACACTGGAAGCATCAATCACTGTGTTGCCCACAGCCTCTAATGCCCATTATCAAGCTAACTATCTGCTCCTTACCAGACTGGCTACCAGGGAACACACTCCGCAGGTTGAGATATGGATTCTGAGGCATTCTAAAGTCTTTTGGTGGTTCGCCCAACAGTGATGGCCCTGATGTGACTGAGTCGTTTAGGGAACGTTTCGACACACTGGGTGGTAGAAGTCGATATTTTCTTCTGTAAATGGCAATTCATTCATAAGTTCATAAGATACAGGAGCAAAATTAGGCCATTCGGCCCATCGAGTCTGCTCTGCCATTCAATCATGGCTGATATGTTCCTCATCCCCATTTTCCTGCCTTTTCCCCATAACCCTTCAACCCATTACCAATTAAAAATCTGTCCAACTCCTCCTTAAATTGACTCACTGTCCCAGCATCCACCGCACCCGGGGGTAGCGAATTCCACAGATTCACAACCCTTTGGGAGAAGTAGTTTCTCCTCAACTCTGTTTTAAATTTGCCACCCCTTATCCGAAGACTATGACCTCTCGTCCTAGAATGCCCCACAGGACGAAGCATCCGCTCCAGGTCTACTTTATCCATACCTTTTCTCACCTTGTATACCTCAATTTGATCTCGCCTCATTCTTCTAAATTCCAGAGAGTTTCGGCCTAAACCGTTCAATCTCTCTTCATACGACAAACCCCCTCATCTCTGGGATCAATCTAGTGAACAACTGTTAATTGCTAGATCAATTGTTAATTTTAAATCTGAGATTGGTAGATTTTTGTTAAGGGATGGGCGGTGTGGAGGGGATGTGGGGGGGGGAAGGGGGCAGGGAGGGGGGCGTTTATGGAGCGAGGTCACAGACCAGCTTTGACCTCAGGGTATGGTGGTACAAACTCAAGGGGCTAATTGACCTCCTCCTGTTATTATTGTCCTATCTTAGTGCGCAAATCAAACTGTCAATGCAAATTCTCTGCTCTTTTTTGGGAAACACTTATTACTACACTCACGGAAAGCATCATTGTTCTTTTTAAGGCAGTAAATAACACATTTGCACACAATTTTCAGCTATGACCTGTGGGGGAGGCAACATTCCCCTCCGGCCACGGAAACCCAGCCAATGAGACGACTCAGTCCAATGCGTGGTTTTGACTCTCACCTCCTCAGTGTGCACAGTGTGAATTCTGTGGTCCCGGTGCGTTGGAAAGGGCCGTCGTGAATGTTATTATCTCATTGGTAGATAAATCCACAATCAAATCACCAAGTCTGAAGTCATTATGTAAAACTCATGTCAATATCATAGAATCCCTACAGTGCAAAAGGAGGCCATTCGGTCTGTCGAGTCTGCACCGACCACAATCCCACCGAGGCCCTAGCCTCATAATCTGTGCATTTACCCTAGCAAGTCCCCCTGACACTAACGGGGCAGCTTAGCATTACGGTGGCACAGTGGCTAGCACTGCTGCCTCACAGCGCCAGGGACCCAGGTTCGATTCCTGTCTGGGAGTGGGAATGGAGGGATACAAAAGAATGGTCTAGTTTGGACCAGGGAGCGGCGCGGGCTTGGAGGGCCGAAGGGCCTGTTCCTGTGCTGTATTGTTCTTTGTTCTTTGTTGTTCTTTGTTCTTGTTCTTTGTCTAGGGTCAATGTCTGTGTGAAGTCTGCACATTCTCCCTGTGTCTGCATGGGTTTCTTCCGGGTGCTCCGGTTTCCTCCCACAGTCTGGAAGACGTGCTGGTTAGGTGCACTGACTCGAACAGGTGCTGGAGTGTGGCGACTAGGGGAATTTCACAGTAACTTCATTGCAGTGTTAATGTAAGCCTTACTTGTGACTAATAAATAAATATATTTTATTTTGCACACCTTTGGAGCGTAGGAGAAAACCAGAGCACCCGGAGGAAACCCACACAAACACAGGGAAAATGTGCAGACTCCACACAGACAGTGACCCAAGCTGGGAATCGAACCTGTGTCCCTGGCTCTGTGAGGCAGCAATGCTAACCACTATGCCACCGTGCTGCCTCATGTTCACACAGAGGCCATCAGTGGATATTGCTGATAGCTGGTTAAGAATAGCGAAAACATTGGTATTACCCACAGGGCATACATCCAAATTGATGGTAATGTGGTTTTAAAATGGCCCGCTGGGGTCACCTGATGCCCTATAGAGACAGAAAACTTGTACACTCCTGCATTAACCCATTTAAAATTAGATGAGCAATCCAGAGACCTGGGCTACTAAGCTGGAGAGGTGAGTTCAAATCCAGTCATGGCAGCTGGGAGGAACTAAATTCAATGAACTGATTAAAGCTGAAATGAAGAAAGCCAATGTAATGATGACCATGAAACCACCCAATTCTTGCAAAAACCCACCTTGTTCACTGATGTCCTTTCGGGAAGGAAATCTGCCGGCCTTACCCGGCCTGACCTACACATGACTCCAGAGTCACCGCAATGTGGCTGGCCCTTCACTGCCCCGGGAGCATGCCACTCAGAGGGAGGCCGCCCGGGGGGGTAATGTCAGGAAGCACTCCTCCAGATAAAGAGCAGTGGCAATCTAGAGCTCTCCCCTCCACCAAAAAAAGCTCTTGAGGCTGGTGATGAGATTGTGAAAAATTTAAAACCGAGAAGAGTGGCCCATTGTTGGGCCGAGGGTATTAATGTTGATGCAGTCAGAGCAGGTAGGTGGAGAATAGATACAGAATAGATACAGATCAGCCATGATCTCACTGAATGGCAGATCAGATCTGAGGGGCTGAATGGTCTACCCCTGTTCTACATAAGAACATAAGAAATAGGAGCAGGAGTAGGCCATCTAACACCTCAAGCCTGCTCCGCCATTCAATAAGATCATGGCTGATCTGATAGTGGGTTCAGTTCCACTTACTCGCCCGCTCCCCATAACACTTAATTCCCTTAATGGTTAAAAATCTATTCATCTGTGACTTAAACACATGTAACGAGGCAGCCTCTACTGCTTCATTGGGCAGAGAATTCCAAAGATTCACTTCCCTCTGGGAGAAGAAGTTCCTCCTCAACTCTGTTCTAAATTGACTCCCTCATATTTTGAGGCTATGCCCCCTAGTTCTTGTTTCCACTGTAAGTGGAAATAACCTCGCTGCTTCTACCCTGTCTAGCCCTTCATTATCTTATATGTCTCTATAAGATCTCCTCTCAACCTTCTACACTCCAATGAGTACAGGCCCAGTCTACTCATTCTCTCCTCATAAGTTAACCCCCTCATCTTCTTAGACTGTAAAAATGTATTTCTTGCATTTCACCAGAGAAGGAAAAGCAGCTTCTGAGCAGAATTGCAGACTGATGGATTTGGTTCACAATCTCCAACCTGTTCAGGATATTAACGTGCTGACAACTTGCGCTGAATCTGAATTTGCCATTTCTTCAGTACAATGAAAAAAACAATTAAAAGTATTTATTCTTCTGGCAATCTGCTCTACGAATGGCTACGAATGGCACTACCATGAGGCAGCAATATTACAGATGTTAATCTGACTGTGGCCTCCCCAATGCTGTGTACAAAATTATCCTTACTGATTTGCTCCTGTATTCAACGCTTTGTTTTTAATAGAATCAAAACATTGCTGTTCCTTTTTAACGCACTTATCCTTGTACTTCCAAGGAATTGTCTATCACTTGCACCAGTGGGTCTCTTTGCTCACCCACACCCACCAGTACCTCCCCATTAAGTGCATACACTGAGGATTTTTCGGCCCCGCTCGCCCCAAGATTGGAATATACCACCCGAGGTCAATGGACCTTTGCATGGTCCATGTCCCGCCCGCTACGTTCCCCTGGTGGGAGGAACAGAAAAATTCACCCCCCCCCCCCACCGCCAGTTTTACTTTTCCTCCAAACGTGCATCAACCTCATATTTCTCCACATTAATTTGATTCTGACACCATTCAGTGTTCACCATAGTCTGCCTGCGGCACAGTGGCACAGTGGTTAGCACTGCTGCCTCACAGCGCCAGGGACCCGGGTTCAATTCCTGGCTTGGGTCATTGTCTGTGTGGAGTTTGCACATTCTCCCTGTGTCTGCGTGGGTTTCCTCCAGGCTCCTCCCACAGTCCAAAGATGTGCGGGTTAGGTTGATTGGCGATGCTAAATTGCCCCTTAGTGTCAGGAGAATTAGCAGGATAAATATGTGAGTTTCCAGGGATAGGGCTTGGGTGGGATTTGTGGTCAGTGCAGACTCAATAGACCAAATGGCCTCCTTCTGCACTGCAGAGATTCTATGATACAAAATCCTTACTTGTGGATAGATCAACTTGGAGTCATGCAAGTCCAAATCACTAGCACATCTCAAGAATAAGAGGATAACCAGCCCTGGTCTATGGGGTGTGCCAAGTCCAATCTGAGGACAGTTCATTTACCATAACTCTTCCTTCACTGTCCACCAACCAATCATTTTTATTTACACATACTGCTACTACTACGGGCGGCACGGTTACACAGTGGTTAGCACTGCTACCTCACAGTGCCAGGGACCTGGGTTCGATTCCCGGCTTGGGTCACTGTCTGTGCAGAGTCTGTGTTGAAGCCATTGAAAGGGTGCAGAGGAGATTTACAAGGATGTTGCCTGGATTGGGGGGCATGCCTTATGAGGATAGGTTGAGGGAGCTTGGTCTCTTCTCCCTGGAGAGACGAAGGATGAGAGGTGACCTGATAGAGGTTTACAAGATGTTGAGAGGTCTGGATAGGGTAGACTCTCAGAGGCTATTTCCAAGGGCTGAAATGGTTGCTACGAGAGGACACAGGTTTAAGGTGCTGGGGGGTAGGTACAGAGGAGATGTCAGGGGTAAGTTTTTCACTCAGAGGGTGGTGGGTGAGTGGAATCGGCTGACGTCGGTGGTGGTGGAGGCAAACTCGTTGGGGTCTTTTAAGAGACTTCTGGATGAGTACATGGGATTTAATGGGATTGAGGGCTATAGATAGGCCTAGAGGTAGGGATATGATCAGCGCAACTTGTGGGCCGAAGGGCCTGTTTGTGCTGTGGCTTTCTATGTTCTATGTCCTCCCTGTGTCTGTGTGGGTTTCCTCCGGGTGCTCCGGTTTCCTCCCACAGTCTGAAAGATGTGCGTTGGCCATGCTAAATTCTCCCTCAGTGTACCCGAACAGGCGCCGGAGTGTGGTGACTAGAGGATTTTCACAATAACTTCATTGCAGTGTTAATGTAAGCTTACTTGTGACACTAATAAATAAACTTAAAATGCTTCCACATGTTCCTACAATATGTAATAAGGTGAGACACCTAACTGTAGACCTTCTGGAAATTGTTATGCATAACATCTATTCACTTTTAACTGTCCAATCGATGCCTTTTCCAAAAACGTTAAATTTGTCAAACATGATTGATTTCTTTTTAATAAATGAATGTTGCCTGTCTTTGATTTGTCCATGCATTTCTACCACTCACTAATTCAATTCAGAATCGTCATTTCTTTTTGTTTGTTTCTGGGATGTGGGTATTGCTTGCAGGGTCAGCATTTATTGCCCATTCCTAATTACCCTTGACAAGTTGGTGGTGAGCTATGTATTGAATCACTTGCAGCTCATGAAATGCAGATGCACCAAAGTTTTGTTAAGGAGAGAATTCCAGGATTTTGACCCAATGACAGTGAAAGAATGGTGATATAGTTCCGGTTGGGACGGTGTGCGATTGGAGGGGGGGACTTGGAGATGAAGGTGTTTCCGTGCTTTTACTCTCCTTGTTCTTTGAGGTGGCAGTGGTCGTGGGTTTGAAAGGTGATGCCAAAGGAGGCTTGGTGAGTTGCTGCAGAGTTGTTGGAGCTGCGCTCGTACTGTAGCGCATTCCAACACAGTCCTAGCTTGTGTGCTGTAGATGGTGGATAGGCTTTGGGGAGTCAGGAGGTCAGTTCGTTTCTGAAGAGTTTCCAGCTTATGGTCGATTTGCCTCTGACTGACATGAGATTAAACATAGAAACATAGAAACATAGAAAACTACAGCACAAAACAGGCCCTTTGGCCCCACAAGTTGTGCCGAACATATCCCTACCTTTTAGGCCTACCTATAACCCTCCATCCTATTAAGTCCCATGTACTCATCCAGGAGTCTCTTAAAAGACCCTATTGAGTTTGCCTCCACCACCACTGATGGCAGCCGATTCCACTCGCCCACCACCCTCTGTGTAAAAAACTTCCCCCTAACATCTCCCCTGTACCTACCCCCCAGCACCTTAAACCTGTGTCCTCGTAGCAGCCATTTCCACCCTGGGAAAAATCCTCTGAGAGTCCACCCGACCTATGCCTCTCAACAACTTATATACCTCTATTAGGTCTCCCCTCATCCTACGTCTCTCCAAGGAGAAAAGACCGAGCTCCCTCAGCCTATCCTCATAAGGCATGCCACTCAATCCAGGCAACATCCTTGTAAATCTCCTCTGCACCCTTTCAATCTTTTCCACATCCTTCCTGTAATGAGGCGACCAGATTATTTTATTATTCTTCTCCTTTTCGAACAGAAGTGTTTCACTGGCCACCTTCCAGTATCTTGGCATAATATTCATATCTAAGTATCTGGGGAGGCGATAGCCTAGTGGTATTATCGCTAGACTATTAATCCAGAAACTCAGCTAATGTTCTGGGGACCCGGGTTCGAATCCCGCCACGGCAGATTGTGGAATTTGAATTCAGTAAAAAAAAAATCTGGAATTAAGAATGACCATGAAACCATTGTCAATTGTCAGAAAAGTCCATCACTAATGTCCTTTAGGGAAGGAAATCTGCCGTCCTTACCCGGTCTGGCCTACATGTGACTCCAGAGTCACAGTGATGTGGTTGATTCTCAACTGCCCTCCAAGGGCAACT